>NC_142775.1:1723379-1808379 GCF_988280905.1 Pimephales promelas
GAGATATCGAAACTCAAAATTTCGACCAAAAAAAAAAAACGACAGTGTTACCCCTTACGTTTTTTTTTTGGGTGAAAAATTAAGTTTCCCCAATCTTCTCAAAACTCTGGATTCTGATAGAGGGCCATGAGACTTAGACCTGAGTGCAACAATTGAGGCTCTAGACCCTTCCAGAGCTGAGATATCGAAACTCAAAATTTTGACCAGAAAAAAAAACGACAGTGTTACCCCTTACGTTTTTTTTTGGGGGGCGAAAAATTACGTTTCCCCAATCTTCCCAAAGCTCTGGATTCTGATAGAGGGCCATGAGACTTAGACCTGAGTGCAAAAATGGAGGCTTTAGACCCTTCCAGAGCTGAGATATCAAAGCTCAAAATTTCGACCAGAAAAAAAAAAAACGACAGTGTTACCCCTTACGTTTTTTTTTTTGGGGCGAAAAATTACGTTTCCCCAATCTTCCCAAAGCTCTGGATTCTGATAGAGGGCCATGAGACTTAGACCTGAGTGCAAAAATGGAGGCTTTAGACCCTTCCAGAGCTGAGATATCGAAACTCAAAATTTCGACCCGAAAAAAAACCGACAGTGTTACCCCTTACGTTTTTTTTTCATTTTCGGGCGAAAAATTGAGTTTCTCCAATCTTCTCAAAACTCTGGATTATGATAGAGGGCTGTGAGACTTTGACCTGAGTGCAAAAATGGAGGCTCTAGACCCTTCCAGAGCTGAGATATCGAAACTCAAAATTTCGACCCGAAAAAAAAACGACAGTGTTACCCCTTACGTTTTTTTTCATTTTCGGGCGAAAAATTGAGTTTCTCCAATCTTCTCAAAACTCTGGATTATGATAGAGGGATGTGAGACTTTGACCTGAGTGCAAAAATGGAGGCTCTAGACCCTTCCAGAGCTGAGATATCGAAACTCAAAATTTCGACCCGAAAAAAAAACGACAGTGTTACCCCTTACGTTTTTTTTCATTTTCGGGCGAAAAATTGAGTTTCTCCAATCTTCTCAAAACTCTGGATTATGATAGAGGACTGTGAGACTTTGACCTGAGTGCAAAAATGGAGGCTCTAGACCCTTCCAGAGCTGAGATATCGAAACTCAAAATTTCGACCCGAAAAAAAAACGACAGTGTTACCCCTTACGTTTTTTTTCATTTTCGGGCGAAAAATTGAGTTTCTCCAATCTTCTCAAAACTCTGGATTATGATAGAGGGCTGTGAGACTTTGACCTGAGTGCAAAAATGGAGGCTCTAGACCCTTCCAGAGCTGAGATATCGAAACTCAAAATTTCGACCCGAAAAAAAAAAGACAGTGTTACCCCTTACGTTTTTTTTTCATTTTCGGGCGAAAAATTGAGTTTCTCCAATCTTCTCAAAACTCTGGATTATGATAGAGGGCTGTGAGACTTTGACCTGAGTGCAAAAATGGAGGCTCTAGACCCTTCCAGAGCTGAGATATCGAAACTCAAAATTTCGACCCGAAAAAAAAACGACAGTGTTACCCCTTACGTTTTTTTTCATTTTCGGGCGAAAAATTGAGTTTCTCCAATCTTCTCAAAACTCTGGATTATGATAGAGGGCTGTGAGACTTTGACCTGAGTGCAAAAATGGAGGCTCTAGACCCTTCCAGAGCTGAGATATCGAAACTCAAAATTTCGACCCGGAAAAAAAACGACAGTGTTACCCCTTACGTTTTTTTTCATTTTCGGGCGAAAAATTGAGTTTCTCCAATCTTCTCAAAACTCTGGATTATGATAGAGGGCTGTGAGACTTTGACCTGAGTGCAAAAATGGAGGCTCTAGACCCTTCCAGAGCTGAGATATCGAAACTCAAAATTTCGACCCGAAAAAAAAAACGACAGTGTTACCCCTTACGTTTTTTTTCATTTTCGGGCGAAAAATTGAGTTTCTCCAATCTTCTCAAAACTCTGGATTATGATAGAGGGCTGTGAGACTTTGACCTGAGTGCAAAAATGGAGGCTCTAGACCCTTCCAGAGCTGAGATATCGAAACTCAAAATTTCGACCCGAGAAAAAAAAACGACAGTGTTACACCTTACGTTTTTTTTCATTTTCGGGCGAAAAATTGAGTTTCTCCAATCTTCTCAAAACTCTGGATTATGATAGAGGGCTGTGAGACTTTGACCTGAGTGCAAAAATGGAGGCTCTAGACCCTTCCAGAGCTGAGATATCGAAACTCAAAATTTCGACCCGAAAAAAAAAACGACAGTGTTACCCCTTACGTTTTTTTTCATTTTCGGGCGAAAAATTGAGTTTCTCCAATCTTCTCAAAACTCTGGATTATGATAGAGGGCTGTGAGACTTTGACCTGAGTGCAAAAATGGAGGCTCTAGACCCTTCCAGAGCTGAGATATCGAAACTCAAAATTTCGACCCGGAAAAAAAACGACAGTGTTACCCCTTACGTTTTTTTTCATTTTCGGGCGAAAAATTGAGTTTCCCCAATCTTCTCAAAACTCTGGATTATGATAGAGGGCTGTGAGACTTTGACCTGAGTGCAAAAATGGAGGCTCTAGACCCTTCCAGAGCTGAGATATCGAAACTCAAAATTTCGACCCGGAAAAAAAACGACAGTGTTACCCCTTACGTTTTTTTTCATTTTCGGGCGAAAAATTGAGTTTCCCCAATCTTCTCAAAACTCTGGATTATGATAGAGGGCTGTGAGACTTTGACCTGAGTGCAAAAATGGAGGCTCTAGACCCTTCCAGAGCTGAGATATCGAAACTCAAAATTTCGACCCGGAAAAAAAACGACAGTGTTACCCCTTACGTTTTTTTTCATTTTCGGGCGAAAAATTGAGTTTCTCCAATCTTCTCAAAACTCTGGATTATGATAGAGGGCTGTGAGACTTTGACCTGAGTGCAAAAATGGAGGCTCTAGACCCTTCCAGAGCTGAGATATCGAAACTCAAAATTTCGACCCGGAAAAAAAACGACAGTGTTACCCCTTACGTTTTTTTTCATTTTCGGGCGAAAAATTGAGTTTCTCCAATCTTCTCAAAACTCTGGATTATGATAGAGGGCTGTGAGACTTTGACCTGAGTGCAAAAATGGAGGCTCTAGACCCTTCCAGAGCTGAGATATCGAAACTCAAAATTTCGACCCGGAAAAAAAACGACAGTGTTACCCCTTACGTTTTTTTTCATTTTCGGGCGAAAAATTGAGTTTCTCCAATCTTCTCAAAACTCTGGATTATGATAGAGGGCTGTGAGACTTTGACCTGAGTGCAAAAATGGAGGCTCTAGACCCTTCCAGAGCTGAGATATCGAAACTCAAAATTTCGACCCGAAAAAAAACCGACAGTGTTACCCCTTACGTTTTTTTTTCATTTTCGGGCGAAAAATTGAGTTTCTCCAATCTTCTCAAAACTCTGGATTATGATAGAGGGCTGTGAGACTTTGACCTGAGTGCAAAAATGGAGGCTCTAGACCCTTCCAGAGCTGAGATATCGAAACTCAAAATTTCGACCCGGAAAAAAAACGACAGTGTTACCCCTTACGTTTTTTTTCATTTTCGGGCGAAAAATTGAGTTTCCCCAATCTTCTCAAAACTCTGGATTATGATAGAGGGCTGTGAGACTTTGACCTGAGAGTAAAAATGGAGGCTCTAGACCCTTCCAGAGCTGAGATATCGAAACTCAAAATTTCGACCCGGAAAAAAAACGACAGTGTTACCCCTTACGTTTTTTTTCATTTTCGGGCGAAAAATTGAGTTTCCCCAATCTTCTCAAAACTCTGGATTATGATAGAGGGCTGTGAGACTTTGACCTGAGTGCAAAAATGGAGGCTCTAGACCCTTCCAGAGCTGAGATATCGAAACTCAAAATTTCGACCCGGAAAAAAAACGACAGTGTTACCCCTTACGTTTTTTTTCATTTTCGGGCGAAAAATTGAGTTTCTCCAATCTTCTCAAAACTCTGGATTATGATAGAGGGCTGTGAGACTTTGACCTGAGTGCAAAAATGGAGGCTCTAGACCCTTCCAGAGCTGAGATATCGAAACTCAAAATTTCGACCCGAAAAAAAACCGACAGTGTTACCCCTTACGTTTTTTTTTCATTTTCGGGCGAAAAATTGAGTTTCTCCAATCTTCTCAAAACTCTGGATTATGATAGAGGGCTGTGAGACTTTGACCTGAGTGCAAAAATGGAGGCTCTAGACCCTTCCAGAGCTGAGATATCGAAACTCAAAATTTCGACCCGGAAAAAAAACGACAGTGTTACCCCTTACGTTTTTTTTCATTTTCGGGCGAAAAATTGAGTTTCCCCAATCTTCTCAAAACTCTGGATTATGATAGAGGGCTGTGAGACTTTGACCTGAGTGCAAAAATGGAGGCTCTAGACCCTTCCAGAGCTGAGATATCGAAACTCAAAATTTCGACCCGGAAAAAAAACGACAGTGTTACCCCTTACGTTTTTTTTCATTTTCGGGCGAAAAATTGAGTTTCCCCAATCTTCTCAAAACTCTGGATTATGATAGAGGGCTGTGAGACTTTGACCTGAGTGCAAAAATGGAGGCTCTAGACCCTTCCAGAGCTGAGATATCGAAACTCAAAATTTCGACCCGGAAAAAAAACGACAGTGTTACCCCTTACGTTTTTTTTCATTTTCGGGCGAAAAATTGAGTTTCCCCAATCTTCTCAAAACTCTGGATTATGATAGAGGGCTGTGAGACTTTGACCTGAGTGCAAAAATGGAGGCTCTAGACCCTTCCAGAGCTGAGATATCGAAACTCAAAATTTCGACCCGGAAAAAAAACGACAGTGTTACCCCTTACGTTTTTTTTCATTTTCGGGCGAAAAATTGAGTTTCTCCAATCTTCTCAAAACTCTGGATTATGATAGAGGGCTGTGAGACTTTGACCTGAGTGCAAAAATGGAGGCTCTAGACCCTTCCAGAGCTGAGATATCGAAACTCAAAATTTCGACCCGGAAAAAAAACGACAGTGTTACCCCTTACGTTTTTTTTCATTTTCGGGCGAAAAATTGAATTTCTCCAATCTTCTCAAAACTCTGGATTATGATAGAGGGCTGTGAGACTTTGACCTGAGTGCAAAAATGGAGGCTCTAGACCCTTCCAGAGCTGAGATATCGAAACTCAAAATTTCGACCCGGAAAAAAAACGACAGTGTTACCCCTTACGTTTTTTTTCATTTTCGGGCGAAAAATTGAGTTTCTCCAATCTTCTCAAAACTCTGGATTATGATAGAGGGCTGTGAGACTTTGACCTGAGTGCAAAAATGGAGGCTCTAGACCCTTCCAGAGCTGAGATATCGAAACTCAAAATTTCGACCCGGAAAAAAAACGACAGTGTTACCCCTTACGTTTTTTTTCATTTTCGGGCGAAAAATTGAGTTTCTCCAATCTTCTCAAAACTCTGGATTATGATAGAGGGCTGTGAGACTTTGACCTGAGTGCAAAAATGGAGGCTCTAGACCCTTCCAGAGCTGAGATATCGAAATTCAAAATTTCGACCCGGAAAAAAAACGACAGTGTTACCCCTTACGTTTTTTTTCATTTTCGGGCGAAAAATTGAGTTTCTCCAATCTTCTCAAAACTCTGGATTATGATAGAGGGCTGTGAGACTTTGACCTGAGTGCAAAAATGGAGGCTCTAGACCCTTCCAGAGCTGAGATATCGAAACTCAAAATTTCGACCAAAAAAAAAAAACGACAGTGTTACCCCTTACGTTTTTTTTTTGGGTGAAAAATTAAGTTTCCCCAATCTTCTCAAAACTCTGGATTCTGATAGAGGGCCATGAGACTTAGACCTGAGTGCAACAATTGAGGCTCTAGACCCTTCCAGAGCTGAGATATCGAAACTCAAAATTTTGACCAGAAAAAAAAACGACAGTGTTACCCCTTACGTTTTTTTTTTTGGGGCGAAAAATTACGTTTCCCCAATCTTCCCAAAGCTCTGGATTCTGATAGAGGGCCATGAGACTTAGACCTGAGTGCAAAAATGGAGGCTTTAGACCCTTCCAGAGCTGAGATATCAAAGCTCAAAATTTCGACCAGAAAAAAAAAAACGACAGTGTTACCCCTTACGTTTTTTTTTTTGGGGCGAAAAATTACGTTTCCCCAATCTTCCCAAAGCTCTGGATTCTGATAGAGGGCCATGAGACTTAGACCTGAGTGCAAAAATGGAGGCTTTAGACCCTTCCAGAGCTGAGATATCGAAACTCAAAATTTCGACCCGAAAAAAAACGACAGTGTTACCCCTTACGTTTTTTTTTCATTTTCGGGCGAAAAATTGAGTTTCTCCAATCTTCTCAAAACTCTGGATTATGATAGAGGGCTGTGAGACTTTGACCTGAGTGCAAAAATGGAGGCTCTAGACCCTTCCAGAGCTGAGATATCGAAACTCAAAATTTCGACCCGAAAAAAAAACGACAGTGTTACCCCTTACGTTTTTTTTCATTTTCGGGCGAAAAATTGAGTTTCTCCAATCTTCTCAAAACTCTGGATTATGATAGAGGGATGTGAGACTTTGACCTGAGTGCAAAAATGGAGGCTCTAGACCCTTCCAGAGCTGAGATATCGAAACTCAAAATTTCGACCCGAAAAAAAAAACGACAGTGTTACCCCTTACGTTTTTTTTCATTTTCGGGCGAAAAATTGAGTTTCTCCAATCTTCTCAAAACTCTGGATTATGATAGAGGGCTGTGAGACTTTGACCTGAGTGCAAAAATGGAGGCTCTAGACCCTTCCAGAGCTGAGATATCGAAACTCAAAATTTCGACCCGAAAAAAAAACGACAGTGTTACCCCTTACGTTTTTTTTCATTTTCGGGCGAAAAATTGAGTTTCTCCAATCTTCTCAAAACTCTGGATTATGATAGAGGGCTGTGAGACTTTGACCTGAGTGCAAAAATGGAGGCTCTAGACCCTTCCAGAGCTGAGATATCGAAACTCAAAATTTCGACCCGAAAAAAAAAAGACAGTGTTACCCCTTACGTTTTTTTTCATTTTCGGGCGAAAAATTGAGTTTCTCCAATCTTCTCAAAACTCTGGATTATGATAGAGGGCTGTGAGACTTTGACCTGAGTGCAAAAATGGAGGCTCTAGACCCTTCCAGAGCTGAGATATCGAAACTCAAAATTTCGACCCGAAAAAAAAAACGACAGTGTTACCCCTTACGTTTTTTTTCATTTTCGGGCGAAAAATTGAGTTTCTCCAATCTTCTCAAAACTCTGGATTATGATAGAGGGCTGTGAGACTTTGACCTGAGTGCAAAAATGGAGGCTCTAGACCCTTCCAGAGCTGAGATATCGAAACTCAAAATTTCGACCCGGAAAAAAAACGACAGTGTTACCCCTTACGTTTTTTTTCATTTTCGGGCGAAAAATTGAGTTTCTCCAATCTTCTCAAAACTCTGGATTATGATAGAGGGCTGTGAGACTTTGACCTGAGTGCAAAAATGGAGGCTCTAGACCCTTCCAGAGCTGAGATATCGAAACTCAAAATTTCGACCCGAAAAAAAAAACGACAGTGTTACCCCTTACGTTTTTTTTCATTTTCGGGCGAAAAATTGAGTTTCTCCAATCTTCTCAAAACTCTGGATTATGATAGAGGGCTGTGAGACTTTGACCTGAGTGCAAAAATGGAGGCTCTAGACCCTTCCAGAGCTGAGATATCGAAACTCAAAATTTCGACCCGAAAAAAAAAACGACAGTGTTACCCCTTACGTTTTTTTTCATTTTCGGGCGAAAAATTGAGTTTCTCCAATCTTCTCAAAACTCTGGATTATGATAGAGGGCTGTGAGACTTTGACCTGAGTGCAAAAATGGAGGCTCTAGACCCTTCCAGAGCTGAGATATCGAAACTCAAAATTTCGACCCGAGAAAAAAAAACGACAGTGTTACCCCTTACGTTTTTTTTCATTTTCGGGCGAAAAATTGAGTTTCTCCAATCTTCTCAAAACTCTGGATTATGATAGAGGGCTGTGAGACTTTGACCTGAGTGCAAAAATGGAGGCTCTAGACCCTTCCAGAGCTGAGATATCGAAACTCAAAATTTCGACCCGAAAAAAAAAACGACAGTGTTACCCCTTACGTTTTTTTTCATTTTCGGGCGAAAAATTGAGTTTCTCCAATCTTCTCAAAACTCTGGATTATGATAGAGGGCTGTGAGACTTTGACCTGAGTGCAAAAATGGAGGCTCTAGACCCTTCCAGAGCTGAGATATCGAAACTCAAAATTTCGACCCGGAAAAAAAACGACAGTGTTACCCCTTACGTTTTTTTTCATTTTCGGGCGAAAAATTGAGTTTCCCCAATCTTCTCAAAACTCTGGATTATGATAGAGGGCTGTGAGACTTTGACCTGAGTGCAAAAATGGAGGCTCTAGACCCTTCCAGAGCTGAGATATCGAAACTCAAAATTTCGACCCGGAAAAAAAACGACAGTGTTACCCCTTACGTTTTTTTTCATTTTCGGGCGAAAAATTGAGTTTCCCCAATCTTCTCAAAACTCTGGATTATGATAGAGGGCTGTGAGACTTTGACCTGAGTGCAAAAATGGAGGCTCTAGACCCTTCCAGAGCTGAGATATCGAAACTCAAAATTTCGACCCGAAAAAAAAAACGACAGTGTTACCCCTTACGTTTTTTTTCATTTTCGGGCGAAAAATTGAGTTTCTCCAATCTTCTCAAAACTCTGGATTATGATAGAGGGCTGTGAGACTTTGACCTGAGTGCAAAAATGGAGGCTCTAGACCCTTCCAGAGCTGAGATATCGAAACTCAAAATTTCGACCCGAAAAAAAAAACGACAGTGTTACCCCTTACGTTTTTTTTCATTTTCGGGCGAAAAATTGAGTTTCTCCAATCTTCTCAAAACTCTGGATTATGATAGAGGGCTGTGAGACTTTGACCTGAGTGCAAAAATGGAGGCTCTAGACCCTTCCAGAGCTGAGATATCGAAACTCAAAATTTCGACCCGAAAAAAAAACGACAGTGTTACCCCTTACGTTTTTTTTCATTTTCGGGCGAAAAATTGAGTTTCTCCAATCTTCTCAAAACTCTGGATTATGATAGAGGGCTGTGAGACTTTGACCTGAGTGCAAAAATGGAGGCTCTAGACCCTTCCAGAGCTGAGATATCGAAACTCAAAATTTCGACCCGAGAAAAAAAAACGACAGTGTTACACCTTACGTTTTTTTTCATTTTCGGGCGAAAAATTGAGTTTCTCCAATCTTCTCAAAACTCTGGATTATGATAGAGGGCTGTGAGACTTTGACCTGAGTGCAAAAATGGAGGCTCTAGACCCTTCCAGAGCTGAGATATCGAAACTCAAAATTTCGACCCGAAAAAAAAAACGACAGTGTTACCCCTTACGTTTTTTTTCATTTTCGGGCGAAAAATTGAGTTTCCCCAATCTTCTCAAAACTCTGGATTATGATAGAGGGCTGTGAGACTTTGACCTGAGTGCAAAAATGGAGGCTCTAGACCCTTCCAGAGCTGAGATATCGAAACTCAAAATTTCGACCCGAAAAAAAAAGACAGTGTTACCCCTTACGTTTTTTTTCATTTTCGGGCGAAAAATTGAGTTTCTCCAATCTTCTCAAAACTCTGGATTATGATAGAGGGCTGTGAGACTTTGACCTGAGTGCAAAAATGGAGGCTCTAGACCCTTCCAGAGCTGAGATATCGAAACTCAAAATTTCGACCCGAAAAAAAAAACGACAGTGTTACCCCTTACGTTTTTTTTCATTTTCGGGCGAAAAATTGAGTTTCCCCAATCTTCTCAAAACTCTGGATTATGATAGAGGGCTGTGAGACTTTGACCTGAGTGCAAAAATGGAGGCTCTAGACCCTTCCAGAGCTGAGATATCGAAACTCAAAATTTCGACCCGGAAAAAAAACGACAGTGTTACCCCTTACGTTTTTTTTCATTTTCGGGCGAAAAATTGAGTTTCCCCAATCTTCTCAAAACTCTGGATTATGATAGAGGGCTGTGAGACTTTGACCTGAGTGCAAAAATGGAGGCTCTAGACCCTTCCAGAGCTGAGATATCGAAACTCAAAATTTCGACCCGGAAAAAAAACGACAGTGTTACCCCTTACGTTTTTTTTCATTTTCGGGCGAAAAATTGAGTTTCTCCAATCTTCTCAAAACTCTGGATTATGATAGAGGGCTGTGAGACTTTGACCTGAGTGCAAAAATGGAGGCTCTAGACCCTTCCAGAGCTGAGATATCGAAACTCAAAATTTCGACCCGGAAAAAAAACGACAGTGTTACCCCTTACGTTTTTTTTCATTTTCGGGCGAAAAATTGAGTTTCTCCAATCTTCTCAAAACTCTGGATTATGATAGAGGGCTGTGAGACTTTGACCTGAGTGCAAAAATGGAGGCTCTAGACCCTTCCAGAGCTGAGATATCGAAACTCAAAATTTCGACCCGAAAAAAAAAAACGACAGTGTTACCCCTTACGTTTTTTTTCATTTTCGGGCGAAAAATTGAGTTTCTCCAATCTTCTCAAAACTCTGGATTATGATAGAGGGCTGTGAGACTTTGACCTGAGTGCAAAAATGGAGGCTCTAGACCCTTCCAGAGCTGAGATATCGAAACTCAAAATTTCGACCCGAAAAAAAACCGACAGTGTTACCCCTTACGTTTTTTTTTCATTTTCGGGCGAAAAATTGAGTTTCTCCAATCTTCTCAAAACTCTGGATTATGATAGAGGGCTGTGAGACTTTGACCTGAGTGCAAAAATGGAGGCTCTAGACCCTTCCAGAGCTGAGATATCGAAACTCAAAATTTCGACCCGGAAAAAAAACGACAGTGTTACCCCTTACGTTTTTTTTCATTTTCGGGCGAAAAATTGAGTTTCCCCAATCTTCTCAAAACTCTGGATTATGATAGAGGGCTGTGAGACTTTGACCTGAGTGCAAAAATGGAGGCTCTAGACCCTTCCAGAGCTGAGATATCGAAACTCAAAATTTCGACCCGGAAAAAAAACGACAGTGTTACCCCTTACGTTTTTTTTCATTTTCGGGCGAAAAATTGAGTTTCTCCAATCTTCTCAAAACTCTGGATTATGATAGAGGGCTGTGAGACTTTGACCTGAGTGCAAAAATGGAGGCTCTAGACCCTTCCAGAGCTGTGATATCGAAACTCAAAATTTCGACCCGGAAAAAAAACGACAGTGTTACCCCTTACGTTTTTTTTCATTTTCGGGCGAAAAATTGAGTTTCTCCAATCTTCTCAAAACTCTGGATTATGATAGAGGGCTGTGAGACTTTGACCTGAGTGCAAAAATGGAGGCTCTAGACCCTTCCAGAGCTGAGATATCGAAACTCAAAATTTCGACCCGAAAAAAAAAACGACAGTGTTACCCCTTACGTTTTTTTTCATTTTCGGGCGAAAAATTGAGTTTCTCCAATCTTCTCAAAACTCTGGATTATGATAGAGGGCTGTGAGACTTTGACCTGAGTGCAAAAATGGAGGCTCTAGACCTTTCCAGAGCTGAGATATCGAAACTCAAAATGTCGACCCGAAAAAAAAACGACAGTGTTACCCCTTACGTTTTTTTTCATTTTCGGGCGAAAAATTGAGTTTCTCCAATCTTCTCAAAACTCTGGATTATGATAGAGGGCTGTGAGACTTTGACCTGAGTGCAAAAATGGAGGCTCTAGACCCTTCCAGAGCTGAGATATTGAAACTCAAAATTTCGACCCGAAAAAAAACCGACAGTGTTACCCCTTACGTTTTTTTTCATTTTCGGGCGAAAAATTGAGTTTCTCCAATCTTCTCAAAACTCTGGATTATGATAGAGGGCTGTGAGACTTTGACCTGAGTGCAAAAATGGAGGCTCTAGACCCTTCCAGAGCTGAGATATCGAAACTCAAAATTTCGACCCGGAAAAAAAACGACAGTGTTACCCCTTACGTTTTTTTTATTTTCGGGCGAAAAATTGAGTTTCTCCAATCTTCTCAAAACTCTGGATTATGATAGAGGGCTGTGAGACTTTGACCTGAGTGCAAAAATGGAGGCTCTAGACCCTTCCAGAGCTGAGATATCGAAACTCAAAATTTCGACCCGGAAAAAAAACGACAGTGTTACCCCTTACGTTTTTTTTCATTTTCGGGCGAAAAATTGAGTTTCTCCAATCTTCTCAAAACTCTGGATTATGATAGAGGGCTGTGAGACTTTGACCTGAGTGCAAAAATGGAGGCTCTAGACCCTTCCAGAGCTGAGATATCGAAATTCAAAATTTCGACCCGGAAAAAAAACGACAGTGTTACCCCTTACGTTTTTTTTCATTTTCGGGCGAAAAATTGAGTTTCTCCAATCTTCTCAAAACTCTGGATTATGATAGAGGGCTGTGAGACTTTGACCTGAGTGCAAAAATGGAGGCTCTAGACCCTTCCAGAGCTGAGATATCGAAACTCAAAATTTCGACCAAAAAAAAAAAACGACAGTGTTACCCCTTACGTTTTTTTTTTGGGTGAAAAATTAAGTTTCCCCAATCTTCTCAAAACTCTGGATTCTGATAGAGGGCCATGAGACTTAGACCTGAGTGCAACAATTGAGGCTCTAGACCCTTCCAGAGCTGAGATATCGAAACTCAAAATTTTGACCAGAAAAAAAAACGACAGTGTTACCCCTTACGTTTTTTTTTTTGGGGCGAAAAATTACGTTTCCCCAATCTTCCCAAAGCTCTGGATTCTGATAGAGGGCCATGAGACTTAGACCTGAGTGCAAAAATGGAGGCTTTAGACCCTTCCAGAGCTGAGATATCAAAGCTCAAAATTTCGACCAGAAAAAAAAAAACGACAGTGTTACCCCTTACGTTTTTTTTTTTGGGGCGAAAAATTACATTTCCCCAATCTTCCCAAAGCTCTGGATTCTGATAGAGGGCCATGAGACTTAGACCTGAGTGCAAAAATGGAGGCTTTAGACCCTTCCAGAGCTGAGATATCGACACTCAAAATTTCGACCCGAAAAAAAACGACAGTGTTACCCCTTACGTTTTTTTTTCATTTTCGGGCGAAAAATTGAGTTTCTCCAATCTTCTCAAAACTCTGGATTATGATAGAGGGCTGTGAGACTTTGACCTGAGTGCAAAAATGGAGGCTCTAGACCCTTCCAGAGCTGAGATATCGAAACTCAAAATTTCGACCCGAAAAAAAACCGACAGTGTTACCCCTTACGTTTTTTTTCATTTTCGGGCGAAAAATTGAGTTTCTCCAATCTTCTCAAAACTCTGGATTATGATAGAGGGATGTGAGACTTTGACCTGAGTGCAAAAATGGAGGCTCTAGACCCTTCCAGAGCTGAGATATCGAAACTCAAAATTTCGACCCGAAAAAAAAAACGACAGTGTTACCCCTTACGTTTTTTTCATTTTCGGGCGAAAAATTGAGTTTCTCCAATCTTCTCAAAACTCTGGATTATGATAGAGGGCTGTGAGACTTTGACCTGAGTGCAAAAATGGAGGCTCTAGACCCTTCCAGAGCTGAGATATCGAAACTCAAAATTTCGACCCGAAAAAAAAACGACAGTGTTACCCCTTACGTTTTTTTTCATTTTCGGGCGAAAAATTGAGTTTCTCCAATCTTCTCAAAACTCTGGATTATGATAGAGGGCTGTGAGACTTTGACCTGAGTGCAAAAATGGAGGCTCTAGACCCTTCCAGAGCTGAGATATCGAAACTCAAAATTTCGACCCGAAAAAAAAAAGACAGTGTTACCCCTTACGTTTTTTTTCATTTTCGGGCGAAAAATTGAGTTTCTCCAATCTTCTCAAAACTCTGGATTATGATAGAGGGCTGTGAGACTTTGACCTGAGTGCAAAAATGGAGGCTCTAGACCCTTCCAGAGCTGAGATATCGAAACTCAAAATTTCGACCCGAAAAAAAAAACGACAGTGTTACCCCTTACGTTTTTTTTCATTTTCGGGCGAAAAATTGAGTTTCTCCAATCTTCTCAAAACTCTGGATTATGATAGAGGGCTGTGAGACTTTGACCTGAGTGCAAAAATGGAGGCTCTAGACCCTTCCAGAGCTGAGATATCGAAACTCAAAATTTCGACCCGGAAAAAAAACGACAGTGTTACCCCTTACGTTTTTTTTCATTTTCGGGCGAAAAATTGAGTTTCTCCAATCTTCTCAAAACTCTGGATTATGATAGAGGGCTGTGAGACTTTGACCTGAGTGCAAAAATGGAGGCTCTAGACCCTTCCAGAGCTGAGATATCGAAACTCAAAATTTCGACCCGAAAAAAAAAACGACAGTGTTACCCCTTACGTTTTTTTTCATTTTCGGGTGAAAAATTGAGTTTCTCCAATCTTCTCAAAACTCTGGATTATGATAGAGGGCTGTGAGACTTTGACCTGAGTGCAAAAATGGAGGCTCTAGACCCTTCCAGAGCTGAGATATCGAAACTCAAAATTTCGACCCGAAAAAAAAAACGACAGTGTTACCCCTTACGTTTTTTTTCATTTTCGGGCGAAAAATTGAGTTTCTCCAATCTTCTCAAAACTCTGGATTATGATAGAGGGCTGTGAGACTTTGACCTGAGTGCAAAAATGGAGGCTCTAGACCCTTCCAGAGCTGAGATATCGAAACTCAAAATTTCGACCCGAAAAAAAAACGACAGTGTTACCCCTTACGTTTTTTTTCATTTTCGGGCGAAAAATTGAGTTTCTCCAATCTTCTCAAAACTCTGGATTATGATAGAGGGCTGTGAGACTTTGACCTGAGTGCAAAAATGGAGGCTCTAGACCCTTCCAGAGCTGAGATATCGAAACTCAAAATTTCGACCCGAGAAAAAAAAACGACAGTGTTACCCCTTACGTTTTTTTTCATTTTCGGGCGAAAAATTGAGTTTCTCCAATCTTCTCAAAACTCTGGATTATGATAGAGGGCTGTGAGACTTTGACCTGAGTGCAAAAATGGAGGCTCTAGACCCTTCCAGAGCTGAGATATCGAAACTCAAAATTTCGACCCGAAAAAAAAAACGACAGTGTTACCCCTTACGTTTTTTTTCATTTTCGGGCGAAAAATTGAGTTTCTCCAATCTTCTCAAAACTCTGGATTATGATAGAGGGCTGTGAGACTTTGATCTGAGTGCAAAAATGGAGGCTCTAGACCCTTCCAGAGCTGAGATATCGAAACTCAAAATTTCGACCCGGAAAAAAAACGACAGTGTTACCCCTTACGTTTTTTTTCATTTTCGGGCGAAAAATTGAGTTTCCCCAATCTTCTCAAAACTCTGGATTATGATAGAGGGCTGTGAGACTTTGACCTGAGTGCAAAAATGGAGGCTCTAGACCCTTCCAGAGCTGAGATATCGAAACTCAAAATTTCGACCCGGAAAAAAAACGACAGTGTTACCCCTTACGTTTTTTTTCATTTTCGGGCGAAAAATTGAGTTTCCCCAATCTTCTCAAAACTCTGGATTATGATAGAGGGCTGTGAGACTTTGACCTGAGTGCAAAAATGGAGGCTCTAGACCCTTCCAGAGCTGAGATATCGAAACTCAAAATTTCGACCCGGAAAAAAAACGACAGTGTTACCCCTTACGTTTTTTTTCATTTTCGGGCGAAAAATTGAGTTTCCCCAATCTTCTCAAAACTCTGGATTATGATAGAGGGCTGTGAGACTTTGACCTGAGTGCAAAAATGGAGGCTCTAGACCCTTCCAGAGCTGAGATATCGAAACTCAAAATTTCGACCCGAAAAAAAAAACGACAGTGTTACCCCTTACGTTTTTTTTCATTTTCGGGCGAAAAATTGAGTTTCTCCAATCTTCTCAAAACTCTGGATTATGATAGAGGGCTGTGAGACTTTGACCTGAGTGCAAAAATGGAGGCTCTAGACCCTTCCAGAGCTGAGATATCGAAACTCAAAATTTCGACCCGAAAAAAAAAACGACAGTGTTACCCCTTACGTTTTTTTTCATTTTCGGGCGAAAAATTGAGTTTCTCCAATCTTCTCAAAACTCTGGATTATGATAGAGGGCTGTGAGACTTTGACCTGAGTGCAAAAATGGAGGCTCTAGACCCTTCCAGAGCTGAGATATCGAAACTCAAAATTTCGACCCGAAAAAAAAACGACAGTGTTACCCCTTACGTTTTTTTTCATTTTCGGGCGAAAAATTGAGTTTCTCCAATCTTCTCAAAACTCTGGATTATGATAGAGGGCTGTGAGACTTTGACCTGAGTGCAAAAATGGACGCTCTAGACCCTTCCAGAGCTGAGATATCGAAACTCAAAATTTCGACCCGAGAAAAAAAAACGACAGTGTTACACCTTACGTTTTTTTTCATTTTCGGGCGAAAAATTGAGTTTCTCCAATCTTCTCAAAACTCTGGATTATGATAGAGGGCTGTGAGACTTTGACCTGAGTGCAAAAATGGAGGCTCTAGACCCTTCCAGAGCTGAGATATCGAAACTCAAAATTTCGACCCGAAAAAAAAACGACAGTGTTACCCCTTACGTTTTTTTTCATTTTCGGGCGAAACATTGAGTTTCCCCAATCTTCTCAAAACTCTGGATTATGATAGAGGGCTGTGAGACTTTGACCTGAGTGCAAAAATGGAGGCTCTAGACCCTTCCAGAGCTGAGATATCGAAACTCAAAATTTCGACCCGAAAAAAAAAAGACAGTGTTACCCCTTACGTTTTTTTTCATTTTCGGGCGAAAAATTGAGTTTCTCCAATCTTCTCAAAACTCTGGATTATGATAGAGGGCTGTGAGACTTTGACCTGAGTGCAAAAATGGAGGCTCTAGACCCTTCCAGAGCTGAGATATCGAAACTCAAAATTTCGACCCGAAAAAAAAAACGACAGTGTTACCCCTTACGTTTTTTTTCATTTTCGGGCGAAAAATTGAGTTTCTCCAATCTTCTCAAAACTCTGGATTATGATAGAGGGCTGTGAGACTTTGACCTGAGTGCAAAAATGGAGGCTCTAGACCCTTCCAGAGCTGAGATATCGAAACTCAAAATTTCGACCCGGAAAAAAAACGACAGTGTTACCCCTTACGTTTTTTTTCATTTTCGGGCGAAAAATTGAGTTTCTCCAATCTTCTCAAAACTCTGGATTATGATAGAGGGCTGTGAGACTTTGACCTGAGTGCAAAAATGGAGGCTCTAGACCCTTCCAGAGCTGAGATACCGAAACTCAAAATTTCGACCCGAAAAAAAAACGACAGTGTTACCCCTTACGTTTTTTTTCATTTTCGGGCGAAAAATTGAGTTTCTCCAATCTTCTCAAAACTCTGGATTATGATAGAGGGCTGTGAGACTTTGACCTGAGTGCAAAAATGGAGGCTCTAGACCCTTCCAGAGCTGAGATATCGAAACTCAAAATTTCGACCCGAGAAAAAAAAACGACAGTGTTACCCCTTACGTTTTTTTTCATTTTCGGGCGAAAAATTGAGTTTCTCCAATCTTCTCAAAACTCTGGATTATGATAGAGGGCTGTGAGACTTTGACCTGAGTGCAAAAATGGAGGCTCTAGACCCTTCCAGAGCTGAGATATCGAAACTCAAAATTTCGACCCGAAAAAAAAAACGACAGTGTTACCCCTTACGTTTTTTTTCATTTTCGGGCGAAAAATTGAGTTTCTCCAATCTTCTCAAAACTCTGGATTATGATAGAGGGCTGTGAGACTTTGACCTGAGTGCAAAAATGGAGGCTCTAGACCCTTCCAGAGCTGAGATATCGAAACTCAAAATTTCGACCCGGAAAAAAAACGACAGTGTTACCCCTTACGTTTTTTTTCATTTTCGGGCGAAAAATTGAGTTTCCCCAATCTTCTCAAAACTCTGGATTATGATAGAGGGCTGTGAGACTTTGACCTGAGTGCAAAAATGGAGGCTCTAGACCCTTCCAGAGCTGAGATATCGAAACTCAAAATTTCGACCCGGAAAAAAAACGACAGTGTTACCCCTTACGTTTTTTTTTCATTTTCGGGCGAAAAATTGAGTTTCCCCAATCTTCTCAAAACTCTGGATTATGATAGAGGGCTGTGAGACTTTGACCTGAGTGCAAAAATGGAGGCTCTAGACCCTTCCAGAGCTGAGATATCGAAACTCAAAATTTCGACCCGGAAAAAAAACGACAGTGTTACCCCTTACGTTTTTTTTCATTTTCGGGCGAAAAATTGAGTTTCCCCAATCTTCTCAAAACTCTGGATTATGATAGAGGGCTGTGAGACTTTGACCTGAGTGCAAAAATGGAGGCTCTAGACCCTTCCAGAGCTGAGATATCGAAACTCAAAATTTCGACCCGGAAAAAAAACGACAGTGTTACCCCTTATGTTTTTTTTCATTTTCGGGCGAAAAACTGAGTTTCTCCAATCTTCTCAAAACTCTGGATTATGATAGAGGGCTGTGAGACTTTGACCTGAGTGCAAAAATGGAGGCTCTAGACCCTTCCAGAGCTGAGATATCGAAACTCAAAATTTCGACCCGGAAAAAAAACGACAGTGTTACCCCTTACGTTTTTTTTCATTTTCGGGCGAAAAATTGAGTTTCTCCAATCTTCTCAAAACTCTGGATTATGATAGAGGGCTGTGAGACTTTGACCTGAGTGCAAAAATGGAGGCTCTAGACCCTTCCAGAGCTGAGATATCAAAACTCAAAATTTCGACCCGAAAAAAAAAAAACGACAGTGTTACCCCTTACGTTTTTTTTCATTTTCGGGCGAAAAATTGAGTTTCTCCAATCTTCTCAAAACTCTGGATTATGATAGAGGGCTGTGAGACTTTGACCTGAGTGCAAAAATGGAGGCTCTAGACCCTTCCAGAGCTGAGATATCGAAACTCAAAATTTCGACCCGAAAAAAAACCGACAGTGTTACCCCTTACGTTTTTTTTCATTTTCGGGCGAAAAATTGAGTTTCTCCAATCTTCTCAAAACTCTGGATTATGATAGAGGGCTGTGAGACTTTGACCTGAGTGCAAAAATGGAGGCTCTAGACCCTTCCAGAGCTGAGATATCGAAACTCAAAATTTCGACCCGGAAAAAAAACGACAGTGTTACCCCTTACGTTTTTTTTCATTTTCGGGCGAAAAATTGAGTTTCCCCAATCTTCTCAAAACTCTGGATTATGATAGAGGGCTGTGAGACTTTGACCTGAGTGCAAAAATGGAGGCTCTAGACCCTTCCAGAGCTGAGATATCGAAACTCAAAATTTCGACCCGGAAAAAAACCGACAGTGTTACCCCTTACGTTTTTTTTTTCATTTTCGGGCGAAAAATTGAGTTTCTCCAATCTTCTCAAAACTCTGGATTATGATAGAGGGCTGTGAGACTTTGACCTGAGTGCAAAAATGGAGGCTCTAGACCCTTCCAGAGCTGAGATATCGAAACTCAAAATTTCGACCCGAAAAAAAAAACGACAGTGTTACCCCTTACGTTTTTTTTCATTTTCGGGCGAAAAATTGAGTTTCTCCAATCTTCTCAAAACTCTGGATTATGATAGAGGGCTGTGAGACTTTGACCTGAGTGCAAAAATGGAGGCTCTAGACCCTTCCAGAGCTGAGATATCGAAACTCAAAATGTCGACCCGAAAAAAAAACGACAGTGTTACCCCTTACGTTTTTTTTCATTTTCGGGCGAAAAATTGAGTTTCTCCAATCTTCTCAAAACTCTGGATTATGATAGAGGGCTGTGAGACTTTGACCTGAGTGCAAAAATGGAGGCTCTAGACCCTTCCAGAGCTGAGATATCGAAACTCAAAATTTCGACCCGAAAAAAAAACGACAGTGTTACCCCTTACGTTTTTTTTCATTTTCGGGCGAAAAATTGAGTTTGTCCAATCTTCTCAAAACTCTGGATTATAATAGAGGGCTGTGAGACTTTGACCTGAGTGCAAAAATGGAGGCTCTAGACCCTTCCAGAGCTGAGATATCGAAACTCAAAATTTCGACCCGAAAAAAAAACGACAGTGTTACCCCTTACGTTTTTTTTTTTCATTTTCGGGCGAAAAATTGAGTTTCTCCAATCTTCTCAAAACTCTGGATTATGATAGAGGGCTGTGAGACTTTGACCTGAGTGCAAAAATGGAGGCTCTAGACCCTTCCAGAGCTGAGATATCGAAACTCAAAATTTCAACCCGAAAAAAAACCGACAGTGTTACCCCTTACGTTTTTTTTCATTTTCGGGCGAAAAATTGAGTTTCTCCAATCTTCTCAAAACTCTGGATTATGATAGAGGGCTGTGAGACTTTGACCTGAGTGCAAAAATGGAGGCTCTAGACCCTTCCAGAGCTGAGATATCGAAACTCAAAATTTCGACCCGGAAAAAAAACGACAGTGTTACCCCTTACGTTTTTTTTCATTTTCGGGCGAAAAATTGAGTTTCTCCAATCTTCTCAAAACTCTGGATTATGATAGAGGGCTGTGAGACTTTGACCTGAGTGCAAAAATGGAGGCTCTAGACCCTTCCAGAGCTGAGATATCGAAACTCAAAATTTCGACCCGGAAAAAAAACGACAGTGTTACCCCTTACGTTTTTTTTCATTTTCGGGCGAAAAATTGAGTTTCTCCAATCTTCTCAAAACTCTGGATTATGATAGAGGGCTGTGAGACTTTGACCTGAGTGCAAAAATGGAGGCTCTAGACCCTTCCAGAGCTGAGATATCGAAACTCAAAATTTCGACCCGGAAAAAAAACGACAGTGTTACCCCTTACGTTTTTTTTCATTTTCGGGCGAAAAATTGAGTTTCTCCAATCTTCTCAAAACTCTGGATTATGATAGAGGGCTGTGAGACTTTGACCTGAGAGCTCTGGAAGGGTCTAGAGCCTCCATTTTTGCAGAGATATCGAAACTCAAAATTTCGACCCGGAAAAAAAACGACAGTGTTACCCCTTACGTTTTTTTTCATTTTCGGGCGAAAAATTGAGTTTCTCCAATCTTCTCAAAACTCTGGATTATGATAGAGGTCTGTGAGACTTTGACCTGAGTGCAACAATGGAGGCTCTAGACCCTTCCAGAGCTGAGATATCGAAACTCAAAATTTCGACCAAAAAAAAAAAACGACAGTGTTACCCCTTACGTTTTTTTTTTGGGTGAAAAATTAAGTTTCCCCAATCTTCTCAAAACTCTGGATTCTGATAGAGGGCCATGAGACTTAGACCTGAGTGCAACAATTGAGGCTCTAGACCCTTCCAGAGCTGAGATATCGAAACTCAAAATTTTGACCAGAAAAAAAAACGACAGTGTTACCCCTTACGTTTTTTTTTTTGGGGCGAAAAATTACGTTTCCCCAATCTTCCCAAAGCTCTGGATTCTGATAGAGGGCCATGAGACTTAGACCTGAGTGCAAAAATGGAGGCTTTAGACCCTTCCAGAGCTGAGATCTCAAAGCTCAAAATTTCGACCAGAAAAAAAAAACGACAGTGTTACCCCTTACGTTTTTTTGGGGGGGGCGAAAAATTACGTTTCCCCAATCTTCTCAAAACTCTGGATTTTGATAGAGGGCCATGAGACTTAGACCTGAGTGCAAAAATGGAGGCTCTAGACCCTTCCCGAGCTGAGATATTTATAATGCATAAATCACATCAGGGTTCGAATTACAAAGTGGCTTTCGGGGGAGCCCTATTGTCCGATCCTCCCTGACTGACTTTAACGCTTTTTGGTGCATGTTCGGGCATTTAAAACAATAGTGTGATGCAAAACATGTTCATTGTTTGTGGGTGATGGAAGGAGACACAGGGTTGGCAAATGCTGGAACTCGTGCACTTTTATTTACAAGGCTCTTTTACAGCGCCTGGTCGTGCTCAAATGACATTAACTAAAAATATCAAAAAGGCAACAGAAACAGATGATAATTAATAGGTTACTCTTTCCGCTGGACACAACTTTCTGGATACAGATGTAGTAATCCTCTTCCCGCTGAAAACAGCTTCACTGGATAGGCTACAGTTTACAGACCCACTCTTTCCGCTGGATACAGCTTTCAGAAGTCACTTTCTCTCAGGATACGTGCACGAGCTCCAAGTCTCTCTCTCACACACTAATGTCAGCACGGCCCGCTTATATGCGGTCTTCTCACGCCAAGATTGAAATTTTACTGAAATCACAGACAGGTGTTTGTCATTTGAACTTGACTCACTTGTTCACCGCTCGGCTCCATCCCCTCCCCGCTCTCCCGCTACAGACTTCGCTGAACCACGCCCATTGCATTTATTAGTGGAGACAGATGTTCGGAAACAGAATTGAGTGAATAAACACTGACACATTTTTAATATCATCATTTATTTCAGGAACCTTAATGCACAGAAAATCAAAATATATGCAACACAAAAAAGGGACAGTGTTAGAGCTCCCCATAAATGTCTCAAAGTAGGCTTTCAGGGGAGCCCAGGTCCTTTTCAGGGGAGCCGAGCTCCCCTTAGCTCCCCCGTAATTCGAACACTGGGCCACGTGGCCGATTACCGGGTGGGTCAAGGTGCATAGCTGTCTTCGCCACTGAGTTCTCATGGCTGCGTGTTACATGGCCGTACCAACCGACGGGCCTCCGTAATTGGCGCGATTCCTATCCGCTTCCTGACGTCGATGTTCATGACGTGATCTAGCCTTGTCAGACCGAGTGACCAGCGGAGCATACACATTTCCATGGCATGTAGAAGCTGGCCATGTTTGGCAGTCGCTGGCCAACATTCGGCTCCATACAAGGCTACAGGACGTACAATGGTCTTATAGATCGCATAGCACTCCTGTGACTTGGCGCCACTTTGACCAGGCGGCACTCACACGTGCGCGGACATCTGGGAGGGTGTCACCGTTCACCGAGAGTATTGATCCGAGGTACTTGAAGTGTTGAACTTTCTTTAGATCCATTCCGTCTATGCAAATAGTACCATCAAGATCTCTGTTCAGAAATATGCCAAATGAACGTCCTCGTCGTGCAAACATTTTATCGTCGCCGGCAGGAAAGGAGAAGACTGAAAGTTGACTTCTTCTTATGTCATCAGACCATACTTCAATTAAAAACCACGTCTCCTCATCTCCCCATGTGCTACACGGCTCATTTCTCCTGCCATCTGTTTTTTCGGCTGTTTGGCAACCACCAGAACTTCCTGTAAAAGGTCTGAAAGTCCAAACCATACAGAAACGCTTTCACACTAGAGAAAAAACAGACCTTTGTTCAGTTTGATCCGGATCGAGACTACCTCTTTTCGTTTGGCTCGGACCTTGGTCCGGTGGAGGTTTCACATCTGTAATTTTGACTCGGACCAAACTGAAAAGTCAGAAAGTCCGGACCAAACAAGGTAGGTGTGACAGGGCCCTAAGGCATCAAACCAACAATGAGTTTACAGCCACTCGGTCAGTGCTCAAGATTATGAAACCAACACAAAAGCCCATTCTCATCCCAAAAAAGCGCTTTTGACATTTCCCCTACATCCAACGCACATGGCACCCTTTAGCGTCAATATCTGGACTGCCAATATTTGGTGTGCTGATTGTTCATTGATGTACCAAATGTTCGTGAACCAGCACAGCAGTGAACGGTGATGATGGAAAGTGCTCTGTATTTCTCTCCATTCTCTGTTCCGGTTTGTTCTTAGTGTAATGTTTGCTTGTGGGTGTTCTCAGGGCTTTTAATCCTAAAATAACTTTAGGAATAAAGAAGTAAAACTGAGAAGTTCTTCTTTTTAGCCTCTTTCACTTTTTTCCTTTCCTTCTGCTCTCCTCTTTCTATATCCCACATCCCACACAATGACTGTCTCTCAGCAATGATGTCCATGACAGATAGGACTTGAAAGCTTCGGTAATCTGAAAGAAAAGAAGACGACATCCAGAAGGTGCACGGTGATATGCTTAATGCTAACAGTGGTGAGGGCGGGAGGGTTGTGGGCAGTTTGAGCATGCCTACAGTAGTGCCACGCAGATATATCCTCCCGGTCTAGGAGAATGGATGTGGCTGGAGCGATTTGACAGCTGACCGCAGCTTATGCCTTCTGAGCTAACCCTGCGCTTGGTTATACATAAAGCAATGATATTTTACATTGATCACTTGGCATCCGCTGCACTCATGGTGCATTGTGATCTATAGATGAAGAGTAGACTCGATCTCTTCGTCAAAATCAAGGGCTCGAGGGACTGTCCAAATAAACTTAATTTATTGAACGCACTTCAAAATGACAGTGGGGATTCTCCAAGGGGAAGTTCACAAGTGTGTGTGTATATAAAAGTGTTTTTACTTGTTTTCCGCCCTTATCTCGGTCTCGTTCACTGTGATGTACAGTAGGTCACGGCTTACACCGCATTAATGTCCACTCTTCACTGTAAAAATATATTATTGGTTTAACATTTTTAGAAATGTCAACTGTGAGTTAATACAATGGTGACTAATTTGATCAACAGTATGTTATCTGAACCACATTAATAACCTAATTAGATTTGACAAAAGAAAAAAGTTGGGACTTCCACGAGGGGAAACGGTCAGGGAAGTTTGCGAGTGTCTAAAAGTGTGTCTCATTTGGAGAACCAACCCCTGGTTTCTCTCAGGTCCTCCACCTGATGGCTTGCTTGTGTAAATCTGCATTTTCCAGGCATTGCTGGATTTGGCATCACAGGCTGCCCATACTGCCATGTTTGGCTGGCTTTCTTGGAATATACTGCCGAAAAGGCCAGCGTCCTCTGAATGGGACGAGGTGTTCATCCACTGTAATGTGTGATCCAGGTTTCTACTCGTTTATCCCACACATCTCTGATTGCCACAAGTTTGTCACTCACGTTGACTGGGTCTTTCAGCGAATTCAAAAGCTGAGTGTGTGTTGTGGACTCTTGAGATAGCATATCGTGTCGGACCTGTGATGTTCTTGACCATGGATGCTGGCAGTCTTCCTCCCTCTTGTGGTGGTGTAGATGTCCTATCTTTCGACATCTGTCCCTCCAGGCTTGGTTCCGCTGTGCTTCATCATTATTCTCTGATGAGGAGGTGGATATGGCAGTCTCGCCCTCTGAACTTTTTGGCACTTCAGAAGAAACTTTGACACTTTTCAGATGCGTCCAAACTTTTGGATACGTCCGACTTTCCTCTTCATCATCTTGTTTTTTGTGACCTGTTCCACATCATCTCTAAGCTTCTGTATTGGACTGAGATCTGGTGATTGTGGAGACTGTTTGAGTATACAGAACTCCAGTTTGAGATGATTCGAGCTTTGTGACGTGTTATCCTCCAGGAAGTACCCAGTAGAAGATGGTTCACTGTGGTCATAAAGGGATGGACTTGGTCAGCAACAATACCCAGTTCGAACTCGTTCATCAAAATGAACAAATCTTTTTTCAGGTCATTTCGTACATTTAATTAACCAAATGACTCGTAAAAAGACTTGTTTGATGAACGAGTTCGAACTGGAGAGTCACAGAACAGAGCAAGGCGAGCATTTGTGCTTATAAAACGTACAACTTTGTTATTTATCTTTGAAATGAGCTATCGTTTCGCTTGATAAGACCCTTATTCATCGTCTGGTGTCGTTTGAACAGTTTGCACTGAAACTCTCTTATGGACCTTGAACCGTTCGGTTCCCATTGAAGTCCATTATATGGAGAAAATCCTGGAATGTTTTCATCAAAAACTTTAATTTCTTTTCGACTGAAGAAAGAAAGACATGGACATCTTGGATGACATGGGGGTGAGTAAACTACTCCTTTAAAACTCCGGACTCGAGTCTTCTTCCATCAATCCGCGACACGCTTGGTGACGGTGAACTGCAAGCAAAGTTAAAATTGTATAAAATTAAAAAAGCAAACAAAAACAATCTCTATGATCATAGCTTGTCTAGAGAAAAAATAAATTAGGAAAAAAAGTAAAAAAAAAAAGCAAAGACTGCTTGTGGAGCAAGTGTGGTTTGTTGTTGTGCCAGTTTTTGCTTTGACGGTTGTCGCTGGAGAAGCTGCACTGCAGGACTTTCAAATCATCTGACACAAATAAAACACTAAACAAACAAAAATACATTTGGTCACTAATACCATTTAGTCAAATATACATGTCAACTGTACAGAGAGGCCTCAAACTGAGGCGTAACACACAGTCCAGACCCCGCGCGTCTCTAAGACAGCGAGATGTCGATGTCGTTGCTGATGGTGTCCGGAAGGCTCGAGTCCGTCGCCAGTTTCCCCATGAGTGTGTGTTTAGCGGCGGATGTGGGTTTATTGAGTTTCATGGGTATGAAGGTGTTTGAAGCACAGTGTTCTCTCAGATATTCCCCCCCGTTCTCCTCATAGTCCTGCCGGCTGATCCAGCCCTGGTCTTCCGCAGGGTTCCTGAGGGCCCACTCACGGGCCCCGAACCAGGCGTCCAGAGCCGGCCGGCTCGCCACACACACCTGCTCGACAGATTACTCATGTTAGAAATTACCTCAAACATTTCAAAGTTGATCAATTTCCAATGTATAAAACTCATGTGACTAAATGTTGTTGTTAAATTAGCTTAATTATTAAACAATTAAAGTGGTGTTTCTGGGGGAAAGTGTACTTTTACATTGGTCACATCGGAAGTACTTCTGGAACTTTTAAAAAAATATATCTCTGATAATAAAGTCTACTCTGTGTCTGTAGTTTAAAGGGTTCAGGAACATATATTCACTATTTACAGTGATGTTAGCCCCATTGGTTCATCAAACGCTCTGATATGCGAATCTGCATCCACTGTTACTATTCAATCTTTCTTCATGATAAACACTGTCTCAAAATATCAGACTTTAGTGGGAAAGGGCCTTAATGTGCAACAGAATATTCCATAATGACTTCATTTTCCTCATATGGGGCTATTTCGCGACCCTATGTTGTGTTTTACACTGTTTTGGATGACGTGGGATGATTCAAGCAATGACGCAGACCTGAAAGTGTGACTGGAAGGGTCTGATGGCGAGCAGCTCTCTCTGCACTCTCTCTTTCAGTCCAGGATACTGCAGGTTTCCTCCAGTCAGAAACACATTCTTTACCAGCGCCTCCTGCTGTTCCGGAGGGTACCTACACACACACACACACACCTTTTAATGATTCCCCAAACAACAATGAACTTGAATTACAGAGCTCACAACTAACATACTAGCTGAACTTTCAATGTTTCAGTCATGTCCGGTGTAAACTGAACCATTACAGTGATGTATTAATGTTCGAGAGACTTGCATTATTTACTGAACCACTGTTAATGACAATGTGTGGTTGAAGACATTCACAACCAAGATTTATTATTCATATTCATGAATATGTAAATATGTGCTGCACACGTTCCTCTTAACAACAAAATAAACACTCAACAAAAGCAGCAGAGGTGAGTAACAGCCATTGAGAAAGCGTCTGATCACAGTGATGTGGAAATGTGTGTGTTCATGTTTCCACTCGCGTCTGACCAGAATAAACGAACCGCAGAAGATGAGGAGGGCGGAGCCACAGAGCCCATTACATCACCGCGACCAATGCTTCAAAGACGAGGAGGGCGGAGCCACAGAGCCCATTACATCATCACCACAGACCAATGCTTTGAAGACAAGGACGGCGGAGCCACAAAGCTCATTACATCATCACCACAGGCCAATGCTTCGAAGACGAGGAGGGTGGAGCCACAGAGCCCATTACATCATCACCGTGACCAATGCTTCGAAGACGAGAAGGGCGGAGCCACAGAGCCCATTACATCACCGCGACCAATGCTTCAAAGATGAGGAGGGCGGAGCCACAGAGCCCATTACATCATCACCACAGACCAATGCTTCGAAGACAAGGAGGGCGGAGCCACAAAGCTCATAACATCATCACCACAGGCCAATGCTTCGAAGACGAGGAGGGTGGAGCCACAGAGCCCATTACATCACCGCGACCAATGCTTCGAAGACGAGAAGGGCGGAGCCACAGAGCCCATTACATCATCACCACAGGCCAATGCTTCGAAGACGAGGAGGGTGGAGCCACAGAGCCCATTACATCATCACCGTGACCAATGCTTCGAAGACGAGAAGGGCGGAGCCACAGAGCCCATTACATCACCGCGACCAATGCTTCAAAGATGAGGAGGGCGGAGCCACAGAGCCCATTACATCATCACCACAGACCAATGCTTCGAAGACAAGGAGGGCGGAGCCACAAAGCTCATAACATCATCACCACAGGCCAATGCTTCGAAGACGAGGAGGGTGGAGCCACAGAGCCCATTACATCACCGCGACCAATGCTTCGAAGACGAGGAGGGTGGAGCCACAGAGCCCATTACATCACCGTGACCAATGCTTCGAAGACGAGAAGGGCGGAGCCACAGAGCCTATTACATCACCGCGACCAATGCTTCAAAGATGAGGAGGGCGGAGCCACAGAGCCCATTACATCACCACCACAGACCAATGCTTCGAAGACAAGGAGGGCGGAGCCACAAAGCTCATTACATCATCACCACAGGCCAATGCTTCGAAGACGAGGAGGGTGGAGCCACAGAGCCCATTACATCATCACCGCGACCAATGAATCGAAGATGAGGAGGGGAGAGCCCCAGAGCCCATTACATCACCACGACCAATGCTTCAAAGACGAGGAGGGCGGAGCCACAGAGCACATTACCTCATCACCGCGACCAATGCTTCGAAGGCTTAGGGCAACTTTTTATTTTATTTATTTATTTATTTGTTTTATTTGAGCTGTAACCATTCAGCTCAAAAGGAGAGGGCCGAAGCAACAGAGCTTATTAGTGCCCCCCCCCCCCCCCCCCAACAAATATCTGGTCCTGATTAAACAACAAAGCGACAACAAGAATCTGGTCATGGTAAAAGTACCCCTACTGACAAAACATTTCTTCGTCTCTATACTTTGCAAAGATCTTTTGTTTATATTTGTATTTAAAAAGATTAATATTTGAACTTCTTTTTATAACTATCTCCAAATTATTCCATAATTGTACCCCCTTGACTGTAAGGCTAAAACTTTTCAAAGTTGTACAATGTTTCTGCGTCCTAAAGTTTAATTTCAACACGTAATTCATAACAACCAGTACGTTCATGGAACCTTTTTTGTATTTGGCTTGGTAATAATTTGTGCCTTGCTTTGAATAACATCTGTACTGATTGGAACTCAACAATGTCATAAAACTTCATGATCTTAGATTTTAAAAATATTAATTTTAAAAACATTTTCAGAAAACAACCTCCAACAAGCATTGTTTGGCCAGATTTTGTTTGAAATTTCCAGATCCAATATCCTCAATATCCACTTCATGTGGGGTTTGTCAACAACAAACGCTGAGGTGCCACTGTAGTAGTTTCCTGCGCGTGAACGTCACGGCAGCGAACAACACAAAGCACCTCACTCTTACTGTAACGCAACACTTACTGTAACATGTAAATGCGCGTAACTAGTGTAAATCAAGCTAGTGCTCAAGCTAGAGATGACACATTAGCGGACCGGAGGGAACAATAATATGGAGCTTTTTCCAGAAAACTTCTCGCACAAAATAAATTCAAGCAGTTTCGAGGGCATTATTTGTTTGTTTTCAAAAACTTTCCAGGGCCTTGAGGGGTTTTTTTTCAGATTCACAAGCTTTCAAGGACACGTGGGAACCCTGGAATGTGTATAATATATTGTTATTACAACAGACAGTACATGTAACGTGTAACAGACACAGTAAGATAAAGTGTTAGCTGTGTGAGTGTGCTCACTGTTCCAGGACGAACTGCAGCGTCTCCATCAGGCCCATCTGCTCCTCTCCGACCAGCGCCGGCTGGAACAGGATCTCCGGCGCGCGCAGCCGCTCGGTGCCCACAAACAGCTGGTGATACTCTGCCACGCTGAACAGCGGCTTCCGGACAACAGGAGACAGAGTCATCAAGACCAGAGCACACAACAAATCTGGCTGTCCATGAACTCTGACAGACGCCCGTTACACTATTTTAAAGTGTCATTCTCACAGTTAAAAACTGAGTAATATTAAGCAACTACATGCACTTACTATATAAGGGTAGGGTTAGGGTTAGTTGCATGTAATTATGCATCACTGACTGTCATTCCTATTAGGGCTGGGTATTGAGACAAGTTTCACAATTCGATTCGATTTCGATTCACAAGCTTGCAATTCGATTCGATTTCGATTTCGATTACGATTCGATTCGATTCAATATCGATTATTTTGGATATCAGTTACAATAAATGGCAATTTTTCTCAAGGGAATCAAATCTCTTAACTAATGCTATAAACTGTGGGAGTCTAGTTGTAGCCTACTAGGCTTCATTAGCCTAGAAGGTAATAATGAATGAATCACTTAAATTACACTTTTATTTATTTTTATAATAAGAAGATTATATGAAATATAAACATTTAAATGGTGGCTGTCATAAAAACAGATTTATTCAAATATGCATTAAATATTGAAGAACATTAAGATTATAATGCATATGTAATATGGTGTATGTATTTAGCAAAATGCTCCTCTCTGGAGTTATTTTTTCTAGCTGACTAACGAGTTTATGTGTGTTTTCTGAGGTAAATATTTATGACGATGCTGTTTAACTGACGTCTTTCCACGGTTGAAACGCTGATTGAGCGAATCAATGTGACATGATCCGGATTTCGATAAGTTGTACTCTATCTTTAACACACTTTCAGATGCTCATTCATGTTTATTTGGCGCTGTGACTGGTATTATTAAGCCGGAAGAGAGATCAGCGCTGCTGCTTCTCCAGAGCGATCTCACGCCACAGCGCCTAAACGCTATTTATGTTTTTGAATTTCTATAGAAAATGGACATAATTTGGAAATTGAGACTTTGTTTCATATCAATAGTAACAAAGGACAAAGATTATTGCGATTTTTTTGGATGCGCGCAGCCGCGATACAATGTCCCATTCATTCAAATGACACAGGATGACTAATCGATTCTTGAGACTTAAGAATCGATATCGGTTTGTAAAAATGAGAATCGATTAATATCGAGAAATCGATATTTATTACCCAGCCCTAAATCCTATGGTGAGCACATGTGTATAACAGACACTGACTGGTTTCCTCCAGATCACCTGGTTGGCACTGGTTTTGCTGGGCTCCTGGGTCTCCTCGCTCAGGTCCGTCTCGATGTCGTTCCCCTCATCAGCGGGCGGCTCCACCTCTGCCGTCGGACTCGGCATCTGCTCGAGCGCAGGGGACAGGTTCAGATCTCAAAGTTTAATTCCTCACACAGTTTCTGATGCTTTTGTGTTACTTCTTTTTTTTGCACAGACAAAAACATATTCACTAAACATGATTATGACCCGCCGTCACTCTGCCAGAAACACTGATAAATGTGTTCCTCGTGTCACGGCCGCTTTAAACACACCTCGGGCTTGATGAGCCGCTGCTGCTCCACACTCATGCTGAGCTTCTGGATGTAGGACTGAAGCTCCTCGGCCGAGTCCATGTTCAGCTCCACCAGACTCCTGTGAAACAGCTCCAGTGCCCCGTCCTCCAGCAGCTCCTGCGGCACAGCACAGTCAGAGTGTGTGTGTGTGTGTGTGTGTGTGTTAGGGCTGTCAATCTTCCTCTATAATACTATTCGAATTCCATTCCTTATTTTATGTAATATTCGGATGTCAATGCCACTATATATACTGTATATATATATATATATATATATATATATATACTGTATATGAAGAGTTCAGATGCAAAAGCCTCTAAGTGCCATTTGAAATTTTCTTCTAAAATGATCATTTTTATCAAGCTTGTATATTTAAGTTCAGTAATTTCACTTAAATGGCAATGAAGATTACCTATTAATTGTCATTTAAGTGAAATTACTAAACTTAAATATACAAGCTTGATAAAAATTCATTTTAGAAGAAAATTTCAAATGGCATTTAGAGGCTTTTGCATCTGAACTCTTCATATATATATATATATATATAAATGGATCATCAATGCCACTATAGCCTGTGGTTGTTGTTATACGTTCGGCCCACTAGAGGGACATCTAACATTTCAACAATAAACATTTAGGGGCTGTTTACACCTGGCCACTTCATGCGTTTTCTCAGATCGATAGCTCTGATTTATCAAAACGATTTCATTTACACTTGGTCACATAAATGTGTTTTTGCAAAACGGATATAAATCCGATCTTCAATTCCCGCGTTATATACAGATGTAATGAAGTGCACGTCACCGAAAACAACAGATATGAGCTGCATTTTATTGATCATCGGCTAATTTCAAAATCAGCAAAGACGATGATAAGAGAGAGCGGCAACAGCCCTGGTAAGATCATTACATTTCTTTACTTTTATTGAAGATGTTAGTGTAGCGTCTGCGACTTACTTTCACTTTGATTTGCGATAGATTGCGGCGCGTTGGCTTGATGAATAGGGGCTCAGATCTGAGGTGATGTGATCGTTATATCGCGTCGGAAGTTCCGGGAGTCTCCTGCTTATTGATAGTGTATCCTGATGGGCGCAAATTAGTTAAAATCTCCCGGAATCCGCGCATAACATACATAGCGCGCGGCGGGTGCATGGCAGAGAGGGAGTGAATGAGACCTTGCGAATGTGCCACGCGAAAGCTAGTCCTGCGCTCTCCTATTGTTAATAAGAAAGCGATAAGGGCCGATTACACTTCGGAAGTATATATATATATATATATATATATTTAAATATAAAAGCAATATTCGAATAGTAACTTCAGCATTCGAATAGAAATTTTTAGTTTTTGCCATCCCTAGTGTGAAACATCTCCAGTGACCCGTTCTCCAGCAGCTCCTGCCGCAGACTGATCTCATGAAGTAGCGTGTGTATGACACAACAATTCGTATTTCCATTTTTGCCGTGCTATCAACACACATAATCGCTTTTCAGCGTGTTTATGAACGCCGTTGACTTAACGTTATTACTGTATATATAAATATATGACTTACCTCAACCCCGTCCCTAAACCTACCCGTCACTGGGGTTAATGGCATTTATGAGTCTTCCCCTATACCATCCTAGGAAAAAATAGATAGCTCCCCAGATGTAGATCTACATTTTGCTTCATTTCGCTCAGAGATTTGACGGCGTGTACAGACACGCGGAATCACTCGGATATTAATGGCGTAGACATTCACGCGGATAGCTCAAAATGCGTATAGATAACACACCACTTGACTTGAAAGTGACGTGTATGTTTACGCAAAAGTCATGATAGCACAGTCAGAGTGTGTGTGTGTGTGTGTGTGTGTACCTGCACCGACAGCAGTGTGTCCAACCGCCTCTGGTCCTCCTGCAGCTTCTCTTCTCTGCGTCGGCTGTTGATCTCCTGCAGTCTGCGGAGCTGTTGAGCTCTCCTCTCGTTCCGCTCCTCCGCGCTCACACACACACCCGCTGTCCTCCCGGAAAACGGCAGCTGCACGCGGTGGACCTCCCGCTCGTAAAACTCAGGACTGCGCCAGTTATCCAGCTCTGCCACACAGATTATGAACGCGTTAATGCGGACAAACTCGCGGTTGACTCAAACCCCAGAGATTCATTGTAATGTTGCGTTCACACTAGGGGTGCACGATATATCGAATCAATATCGTTATCGCGATATCACGTTGCTCGATATCCATATCGAAAGTGTCGCGATATTTATGCAATATTTTGTTTATGATGCGTCTGGTCCGCCATGCACCGTTGCATTTCCCCCCGACTCATTTCCTGATTCTCCTTCTCCATAAACAATATTAAATCAAGAGAGGTTTAACTTTTCATGCTACAGATTTCCCACAGTGATCAGAAAGAACAGGAGAGACACTTTGTTTTTCTCAATATAAAGTTGCTACTTGCTCTAAAGCTAACCGCCGTCACTCTCTCACTTCTCCCTTGCTCTCCAACCACACAGTCCCACACACACACACTTGCCCCGGCTCGACGCGCACACCAGCGCACAAGTATAACATCAGGCCACGGTCCACCTGGCAACTTCATGCGTTTTCACTGATCGGATAGCTCTGATTTATCAAAATACGATCTTCAATTCCCGCGCTATATGCAGATTTAATGGAGTGCACGTCACCGAAAGCAACAGTTATGAGGTGCGTTTTATGATCATCAGGTAAAATAAGATCAGTTCGTTTATTTACTTTTAATGAAGATAACTGTGAAAAGCGTCTGCGACTTACTTTCACTTTGATTTGCGATAGTTTGCGCGTTGGCTTGATGAAAAGGAAATGTTCAGCAGCTGCTCATCTGCGTGATGCGTGTTGCAGTCGCGCGCCCCGTCATATCTGGCCATAACTTGACAAGCCTATAATGTTCTCATTTTTAGCGTTTTTGGAAGGAGTACATTTTACATATGTGGTTTATTCAGTAACGAGATGCATTTACATTTGTCCAGTTTCAAATGAAATGCGGCCCAGACCACCTCCTAAAGTGGTTTGAGCGATTAGATTCAAATACGTCACGAATGCGTTTCACAGGGCATTTACACCTGGTCTTTTCACGATCAGATAGCTATCCGGTCAAAGAAAACGCATATAGTGGCGTTTATGTTGCATAGTGTGTTCTGTAGACTTTCTATTTATTTATTATCTTTTACACTGTAGTGTACACAACTATTATGTCCTGTTCTGTAGACAAATTATTTAGGCCTATTTATTAATGCTGTACCAGTCCAATATGACTGTCAGTTGAAATAAATCTTATGTTGTAAGAAAACTTGATTTATTTATTAATCTTTTTGATGCGTTTTCCAATAACTTTTGTGGTTTTACATCCGTTTAAAAATATCGAAATTAATATCGATATCGCAATATTCATTATCGATATCGCAATATCACATTTTTGTCAATATCGTGCACCCCTAGTTCACACCGGACGTGAATAGCGCGTCAGGCGCGAATGATTTCAATGTTAAGTCAAAAAGTCCTGCGGCGCGAATGAGGCGTAGAGCAGAATACACCTAATTTGTGCGTCAAGTTCACACGAATGGCGCGAATTGAGCGTCTGGCGCGTTAAGATTTTAAGCGCCATTTTCGCAGCATGCGCAAAAACTCACCAAATTTAGCACGCATGTCAGGACTGGTGAAAAATTCGTATTTTGTGGGTTTCGCGGATGGGCGGGGCAAAATGGCTCTCTAGCGCCACCTAGAAAATTGGAAAAAATGAACCCCTCGTCCACGTTCAAACTACATGCACGGAATTTGGTGGGGACGTGTATCATATCAAGACGCACAAAAAAGCCTCAAGAACCCATACCCTAAACTCGACAGGAAGTCCGCCATTTTGAATTTGGTGGCCATTTTGGGACGATTTACACACTCCGTACTTTAACGAACTCCTCCTAGGGATTTAGTCGGATCGACTTCAAATTTCTGCTGTGCCTTCTAAAGGCATTGACGATGTAAAGTTGTGCTATCTGCGCATTTTCGTTGATGGGCGTGTCCGTGGCGTCGATGATTCGCCATGAAACAGGAAGTTGTAGTAACTTGACTGTAAATGCCCAGATCTGCACGAAATTTAACATGTTTGACAAGAGTCCTGCCCTGAACAAATCTACATGCCGATATTTACCCACAGTCATAGCGCCACCTCCTGGCAACAGGAAGTGACCTTTAACGAAGCAGGGTAGCAAATGCACATCCGCACTGGCTGAGCTGCAGAATATGCAACACGGCCGCCTCAGACCCCAACGTGCTACAGGTGCGAGGGCCCGCCCATCGCTGCTTGCAGCTTTAATTTTAAAATGTATTTTATTCATAAAATAAACAACAGCAACAAAAAATATAACATTATAACACAAGTATTCCTCCGCCCAGCAACAACGCATCACAAACAGCAGAAACACTAATGTAATGCGCTCACAGGTGTGTGTGTGTGTGTGTGTGTGTGTGCTCACCCTGCTGGTAGTCGGGGGCGGTGTAGCAGTGCCGGTGCAGGAGCTCCTCCATGCGGCTCAGTGTGAGCGAGGGCTGGTGCGACGGGTACTTCAGCTGCAGGAGTCTCTGGAGGTACGAGGCGGCCTGACCTCCGCCCAGATTCACACGCCTGCAGTTCGCAGAGTCCAGCCTGCGGATATTTTCATATTCTATCTGTAATTACTATTAAATATATATATATACTATAAGTATTTTACTATGTTGCTTTGCTGGCCGTAAATGTAGAGAATCCACGATAAATCCCAAACACTGACTCGCAGAGCCGAGATGAGCACTGCTAACTATTCGAGAGCAAACTGATTTTGAGACGTAGGCTAATATTAGTTGTCAAGGGAGAGCGGTTTAAAGGGATACTCCACTTTTTTTGGAAAAAGGCTGATTTTACAACTCCCCCAGAGTTAAACAGTTGAGTTTTACCGTTTTCGAATCCATTCAGCTGATTTTCGGATATTTAGAAGAATATCAGTAACCAGACAGTTTCTGGACTCATTGACTTCCATAGTAGGAAAAAAATATATACTATGGAAGTCAATGAGACCAGAAACTGTCTGGTTACTGATATTCTTCTAAATATCCGAAAATCAGCTGAATGGATTTGAAAACGGTAAAACTGAACTGTTTAACTCTGGGGGAGTTGTAAAATGAGCCTATTTCCAAAAAAAGTGGAGTATCCCTTTAACAACAGAAACCCAAAGTGCTGTCAGAAACTTGGCTTAGCACACAGTTATCTGTGTCTCTGTCGCTTGACCATGAGAATATTACCGTTTTTGTTAACATGAGACACTACGATCCCGATATATGCTGACGCGAGTGTGCCGCGGTACCTGCCGTTGATGACGGGCAGCACGTGCGAGCAGTGATGGCCCGAGGACAGCACCAGGCCTGTGGAGGGCAGATCGGCCGCGGCGCTGTTCCAGTAGAGGCTGAAGAGGCTGTCCACGCCGTACGCCACCCGCGGCACGCCGTAGCCCTCGAACAGCAGCTCTGACATCATCTGTCTGCAGTGCAGCGGGTTACAGGCCGGCTCCGTCACCACCACTGGGTGATCCACACGGCCCTGAGCAAAGGGGAGACGAAGAGACACACTGAAGGAAAACCCAACACATAATGCTTAAATTAAAGTGTGTGAAAATAAACTTAAAACGTATTTTTTTTGCCAAGAAAGCATCGCTACAGCTTCTGAAAGTGAACAGCAGTGTGTTACTGTAGCATAAGCAGTGTTATTAACATCAGTGTGAACCACAGGCTTGGGGTTATCCTACAGAAATGTGAAAATAAAACTCTGCTTAGTTTTCACTGTATGAAGTAAACACTGATTGGCTAGTTCATATTCTCCTGCGGGAGACACCGGATCCTCCTGTGAACGCTCTGACAGGCCGAGCCATACAGAACATGTGTTCACACTAGGAACGAACCAAACCTTTGTTCAGTTTGATCCGGACTGAGACTATCTCTTTGTTTTCATAGGACCACATTTCATCTGTTTGGTTCGGACCGTGGTCCGCGAGAGCTTTCACTCCCCTTCATTTGATTGTACAGGATCTGAACTGAAAAATTATTACAGCATTACCGCCAGCAGCACCAACTGTACTCGAGGCCGGACCTGACAAAGGCGAAGCGAACTCCGAGAGTGTGTCTGAACATTAGTAAATTGGTACATACTACATAGTTATATATAATTATTATATAATTATAGTATTTCATGGAAGTTTGATAATTGGACAACAATAAATAAAAACAACAGATAAATTCTTACCACTGAATTAGCAGACTGTGATTTGAAGTTTAATATTTATATTATTTTATATTGTGTTTATATTTTGTAGTTAGTTTGTATTTATAATTAATATATGTATGTTTTTTGTGTTAGTCCATTTTTTTGCACTGTCAGTTTTGTTTTTGAATATAGGGTTGGAAATGAATGTTTTTTTTTTCCATTTTTATCCAATTATTCGGAAATATTATCGACAGATTAATCAATTATTAAAGTAATCGTTAGTTGCAGCAAATTCGCCAATGAACGTCCTCGAGGGTCTCTTTTCATTGGACCAAATTCATCCTCTACATCTGATTGTCCAGATCAGTAACGCATGAGACAGTTCGGATCTGTAAATCAGATGTATTTGATAGGATTAAATTCTTGGTTTTACATTTAAAATGGTTTCTGAGTCTGGCGGTCACGTTTTGGTATGGGTTTTGTTTCATGTCTTTTATTTTAAAGTTTAGGCTGGTCATAGTTCCTGTTTGTCTTGTGATTCCCGTTAGTGTGTTATATTCTCATTGGTTCATTGTTTGCTTGTTCGTCTGTGTATAAATATAAATAAATATGAGTCCAGCTCAGCTCTCTGGAACTACTGTTGTGGAGTGTTGTGTTCATGGCAAGTTTGTTCACATTTATTTGACTAAAGCTGGACTGTTTTCACTGCATCTCGACTCAGTGGAGCTCATTACACTGGCAGAACATGTGGATGTTTTTTATCTTTTAACTATGGGTAGTCATCTCTGTTTGTTTAATGTTTTACTTTAGAAAATGGTCATCATGTGTGTTTTATTGTTAACAAATTGATCAGAGCCGTATTAGCATAACTAGTACTCTCACTGCATGGATTTAATTAAAGGAAATGCACAAACTAAGGCAACTTTTCAGTTCAAATTGTTTAGGTTTTTTTCTCCAAAACTAAAAGTCTTTGAAGAGTTCAGATGCAAAAGCCTCTAAATGCCGTTTGAAATTTTCTTCTAAAATGACCATTTTTATCAAGCTTGTAAATTTAAGTTCAGTAATTTCACTTAAATGACAATTAATAGGTAATCTTCATTGCCATTTAAGTGAAAATACTGAACTTAAATATACAAGCTTGATAAAAATGATCATTCTAGAAGAAAATTTCAAATGGCACTTAGAGGCTTTTGCATCTGAACTCTTCTTATCTTATTATGCTTAAAGTTGCATTAATGGATGAAAAGACAGACGTTATCTTAGGGATGACAGGTTTTAAAAATGTGTGACATTTGTTAACTGTAAGTAGCCTATTTATTTGACACAATTTGTCTATAACAGAGTTGACAGGTTTTTCTGTACATTGATTTTCAGAATTAATATATTTTAAATCTTACAATTTTAAGATCAGTAGCAGATATTAAAAATGTTGAATTTAAAGTGTATTCTATGAAAATAAAGTTTAACAGAAGAAAAACAACCCTGTTTTTTGTTTTCTTATCTCTATTACTGGAGTGAGTCGCATGTGAAACAGTGAACTGATAGCCCAGTCAATCTAACTGATTGTCCTGCTAATAGTGTGTGTTTGTGTGTGTGTGTAGAGCTCTCACCGATACACACCTGTGTGTTTATCCCGAGGTGCATGAAGATGTAATCGAAGATGAGCTCCTGGATGTCAAAGTTCACCACCGCGTCGCGGTCAAACGCGCTCTTGAGGCTCCAGCGCAGAGGCTCGACGCTCGCGATGTCGTTCCCAACGTGCGCGTCACTGCGCGCGGCTCCTCTGACGCGTGCCGCTGCCGCCCTGAACACGAGCCGCGGCGAATCGCATCGCGCTGGACCCAAGCTCGCCCAGCCCGCGCGACACTGGAACGAGCCGTTATCCACCACTACCGGCGCCGGACAGGGCTCGAGGCACTCCCGCTCCAGCGCGAATACGGGGTCCGGCGTGCACTTATAATCCTCAAAAGTGTAAACAGTGCGGTTATTATTCATGTTGAACACAGTAAAAGACAACACACACGGGCAGTCAACCCGCTCTTCTTCGTCACCAGTGACGGCTGTTTGTTTTGTGTTCTCTGCTCACTACTGACACCTGGCGTTCGCGGACACTCAGAGAGGTCATTATTTATATCACATTTTAAAACTACATTTACAGTAAAGTAACACCAAAGTAATTAATTGCAGGTTTAATGTAGCCATTGTTTCTAGTTTAATGTGATATAATCATCTTACTATCCGAAGAATAACACTTGTGATGAGCACACTTCATAACCATTGGAACTGACCACCATTGAGGTCCCTCATTCACTTTTCTGAGTGTATGAATGTTGAGAAATAATTAACTTAATATATTAACTTTAATTTGGGCCTGCCGCAGATCGCTATGATGACCGGTCCCAGCGCGATCAGCCTACAGTAGGAGATGAGGTGCAAGTAGGCCTAGCTAAACTAACGGCTGTTTTACAATAGAAGTAATCCGTTTGCAAAGACTATCAATCAAAGCTCAGCTTTGGGAAGGGGAGATTGACAGATCAATATAAAGAGAGGAAGAAAGAGGATGGAGATAGAGCGGATGAGTATTGCATAAATGCCTGGAATGAGAATAACTTTATTACAATGGAGTCATGTAGGCCTAACCATACAACTTACTGTGTTCTTTGCCAAAGACTGTGAAAACTAAAGTCAATTTAACAACACAAGCACATATTAAATAAATTATTATTGATAAATAGCCTATAGTGTTAGTATACACTGTTAGTATAACTGCGCTCGTGTGTGTTTGTGTAACTTATCTTTCAGCCAGCAGGTGGCGACACGTGACTGTCTTTATGAGTGAGCAATTTATCTATTAACAGATTATTTCAAAAACTTTGATTAATTTAGGAAAGAATAAGTAGAAGAGGAGGTATTTCGTTCCCCAGAGGAGATAATTGTGTTGTTCAGAATCAGATCATTGCTGGAAAACACAAACCAACCAACGGCCCAATATTGCCTGTGTTCAGATCATCTGCTGAAGCATCGTTAGTCTTCCTGGAGCAGAACTACACACACTTCTGGAAGCTGCGGTGTCTCCTCATGTCAGTACACTCTCACATCAGGAACAACACACAGAAGACACACACCAGCCAGCCCGTGCCACACACACACATGCACAAAGATAGATCTGTTCTATGACAGGGATGCCAGCTTATACTGATTGATGTACAGATAATTTAAACCCCTTAACTGTCACCGTCCCGGTACCGGGACGCCTAACTTTACTTCACTATATTTCTATTAAATCCTAATCTAATTATGACAAAATATATATTGTTGGAAAGGTCTAAGACTTCTAATTAAATATTCTACCCCTGTTTTGTGTTAAAAATTATGTAGGAAGAGTAATTGATGAATTTATGACAAGAGTGCACCTCAAAAAATCAGCATCATAACAGGAGTTTTGACCTTTGTCACAAAAAGTCGATGCACCCACTTTTAATCATTGAAACTTCTGTTTTTATGCTAAAAGTTCATAATAAACATATAATCTAGTATTTATATGTAATCGAAATTACATAAATTATAGTACAATATTATCCTCTAAAAATTATAATATTTATATTTATTATCCTCTAAAATATAATATTATTTTTATCGCCTTTTTTATTATGTCACATATTTTAGTAGTTATCATAAATTAGGTATCATTTGAACGCTTATAAACTCAGAATTCATCGTGTGAAAACTGTTTTATACTTGAAAGTTGCCAAAACCTTTTCTAATCTTGACAAAACTGATATTGTCAGAAAGGTCAGAGTCTCAAGGTTCCAAATTTTGTGACAGAATTGATATTTGGACAGAAATGTATTAATTTGTTAAGGCAGAATGTATACAACTAAATTCAATGGAATTCAATGGCACCCGGTGGCTATTTTTGGTACTACGCCTAAACAAAATCTCATGGGAACTTCAATTTTTGTGAAATCAACTTCAAATTTGGAACATAACTTGATAAGATGTATGGCTTTGATTTTATAGAAATTTTAGAGTAAAAAATATTATATTATATAAAATAAAAAATATATAGTAAAGTATATTTAATTTACTGTAAATTTAAACTTCCATAACTTTTTCATACTTTAATTTTTTGACGTGTTTTCACTTCAGCAATATTCTGCTGAGTGTTTTCTTTAAAACAAGACCAAACTTGGGTATACTCCAAAGCATTCTTAAATTACAACCATTTAAGTTTGAATAGTGCATTTTAACCCCCATTCTCAAAAAGGGGGGTGACAGCTAAGGGGTTAAGAAATTAAAGTATACGAAACCTCTCTGATATTACAAAGACTTGCACTTTCTTTCTTCTTATTTTGCGTTTAACTAAAGTAAAGGTTTCAGTAAATGAACAAGCAGATGTCTCTGCATCGGGGAATGTTTGAGGTCGATTCTCTGCATCAGTTTCTGCACAAACACCGGCGTGAGAAATGCTCCACTGAACAGAGAGAGTGGGTTTGGCATGACCACAGAGAGGAATGGCAGAATGTAAAGGAAAAATAAAGCAACCACAATGGTGTGAAACTAGGGCATCGTGTTAGCACACACAAATGCAGAATGTTTTCTCAGTGCTCCATGTTAGGAACGGGCGGCTCCTACACCACAAACACAATTGTCTATATAAGTCTATCTAACAACACGCCTGTGTGTATGTGTGTGTTTGTTTTGAACAGCAGATGTATATTATCCAGCATTATATATCCAGCAGACGTGGCTCTGTTCATGGACAGTTTCTCAGCATCCCTCCTCCTCATATCTTATACGTAAAGCTGTTTCAATTCCAGGAGGAAAGGCCTCAACATAATAAAGTATTCATATGCAGCAAGCTCCTCCTCAGCGGTTCCTCTGTTCACACACACACACACACACACACACACACACACACACACACACACACACACACACACACACACACACACACACACACACACACACACACACACACACACACTAGATACGCCATAAGAGCAGCAGACGTCCACATCAACAGGTACAATATTTTAAGCACACTGTAAAAAAATATTGATGGTTTAACTTAAAAAAGTAAGAAACCTGGTTGCCTTAAAATTTTAAGTTGATTGAACTGGAAAAAGTGAGTTAATACAATGAAGGAGATTAATTTAACCATCAGAAACTCAATATTATATGTTATCGGAACTAAATAAATTATTTAAGTTGATTTGACAAAAGAAAATATGTGATTACTACACTGTAAAAAAATATTGTTGGTTTAACTTAAAAAAGTAAGTAACCTGTTTGCCTTAAAATTTTAAGTGCATTGAACTGGAAAAAGTGAGTTAATACAATGAAGGAGATTAATTTAATCATCAGAAACTCAAAATAATCAGTTATCTCAACTAAATAAATTATTATAAAGGTGATTTGACAAAAGAAAAAATGTTGTGATCACAAATCTTGAAAATATTTTTTACAGTGCATTAATTAACATAATGGTTTTTTTACATTTAAATGCCTATAATTATTCAACCCGATCATTACTCTCTGAGACAAACTATCTATTTTACTTATGTGACTGTTCACTCCAGTGATTGATTTAATTGTTACTCATTTATTAATATACTTTGGCTAATAATACTTTACAAGTTTTGGGATTTGTTTGGATATTAGGCTTCTGAAAATACAATCATGCTAAATATTTGTGAGCAATGTAACTTTTATCCTCCGATTTTTCAGAGAGAAGAAACTAAACGCTTCCTTTTACAGTCCAGTTACCCATGTAAATACTATTAGTAACTACAATTACTGGGTAATAACTAGTACTAACCCTGAACCTACCCCTGCTCCATGTACTTACCTTATATTAGCAGTACTTTCTAGGTAACTGTAAGTACACTACTGTAAAAGGAAGCGTTACCCATTTATCTTAACTGTTTATCTCAGAAAATCAAATGATTATGCCTTTATATTAGAGTATTATTTCATTTTTACTTTTGTATTAAAATGTAAGCTGATTTAAGCTGAGAAGTCATTTTCTTGTTATATAATATCAGTTTGTCGCTCTGGACAAGGGCATCAGCGAATGCGTCAAAACACTTTATTTTAGAGATTTGTCCAGGTTTTTTTATTTTAAACTTTATTTTATTATCTCCACTTTAGATATTCTACTGACTATAAGCATGTGTGCAACTACAAGTCAACTTATTCTCCCAACCCTATAACCTAACAACTACTAATACTCTAATGAGAGTTAGTTAACATGTAGTTACTTATAGTTACAAAAGTTACTTATAGTTATAGAATGTCTTAAAGTAACCTAATAATTACTTTACTCTCCATGTTAAACTAGTCCTGTCCTAATAGGGTTTATTATACTAACCATCTACTACGGTCTACTAATACTCTAATGAGTTCAGTGTTGGGTGTAACTAATTACTAAGTAATTAGTTACTGTAATTTAATTACTTTTCCCTTGAAAATGTAAAGTAAGGGATTACTCTGAATTTATGTGTAATTTAATTACAGTTACTTCTGATGTAATTGAGGTAAACACTGTGTGTAGATCAATCCGATCTCAGTGTCCAAATCATACGGCCGCACTCGTACAAATTCGTATGAATTATTGTAAAATATGGATGAAAAAAGTGTGAAAAGTCACGAGATCAGACATAAAACAACAGTGGGTTTAACATCAAAATATATTGTCTGATGCTAAAAAGTATGTTTTTATAATGTAACCTTCTCCACCTTGGTCAGTTTAAGGATAATTCATGCAATTTTATAGTATTTATTTGAAAGAATTAAAACAGATTCATGTCTATCCTTGCTGGTTGAGATTGATATGGGATTTTGAAAGTAATTAGTAATTAAAAGTAATTAAATACTTTTTAGAGCGAGTAATTAGTACAGTAATCTAATTGCACTGTTGAAGAGGTAATTAGTAACTAGTAATTAATTACTTTTTTAGAGTAACTTACCCAACACTGAATGAGTTGCAGAGTTACTCATGGTTAGTAGAGTGGCTAAAGCCGACCAAGAGTAACCACACATACTGTCCTGTACATGAGAAGCAGAATGAAGTTAAATGAGTTGTGAACTGCAGGACGAATGGAAACCAGCAAGGTCATCTCGACGGAGAAAGCAACGGTCGTCATCCAAGTAAATCCACATGTGTGTGACGGACAGGAGAACGGAGGAGTGTATCACAACACGGCTCTCTCTGAGTTTCTCAAAGCACAACCAAAGGCACTGGGGGTAAAGCATTTAATGATGAATTATAATTATGTACTTGTATGTTTTTTAGGAATATTTTTAGTATCTCGTTTTCTTCTGAAGTTGTTGTCAAATGTCCTTAAGTTTAAAGATGTGTGTTTGTCTGATTGCTTTCAATGCATAAAACATTAAAGGAGTAGTTCACTTTTAAAGAAACTTTTGCTGATAATTTACTCACCCCCATGTCATAACAAAATGTCCATGTCTTTCTTTCTTCAGTGGAAAAGAAATTAAGGTTTTTGATGAAAACATTCCAGGATTTTTCTCCATATAATGGACTTCAATGGGGACCAAACGGTTCAAGGTCCAAATGAGAGATTCAGTGCAAACTGTTCAAAGGGCTTTAAACGACACCAGACGATGAATCAAGCGAAACGATCGCTCATTTAATAAATAAATGACAAAGTTTAAGTTTTATAAGCTCAAATGCTCGCCTTGATCTGTTCTGTGATGCTCGTTCGTGACTCTCCTGTTCGAACTCGTTTATCAAAATGAACAAATCTTTATTCGAGTCGTTTGGTTCATTCAACGAACGAAATGAATGAATTGACTCGAAAAAAGATTCATTCATCGTCTGGTGTCGTTTGAACAGTTTGCACTGAAACTCTCATTTGGACATTGAACCGTTTGGTTCCCATTGAAGTCCATTATATGGAGAAAATCCTGGAATGTTTTCATCAAAAACCTTAATTTCTTTTCGACTGAAGAAAGAAAGACGTGGACATCTTGGATGACATGGGGGGCGAGTAAATTATCAGCAAAACTTTTTTTTAAAAGTGAACTACTCCTTTAATATAGCTTATTTTGTGTGTGTGTGTGTGCCAAAACATGAAGAATATGCCATCTTGCAAAAATATAAACACTTGACCCATATCTGCCCTCTCTAGACGGTCCAGATCATGACTGGAGTGATGGTCTTCTTATTTGGTATTGTGCGCACCACCAGCATGCAATATTACCCAGCTCTTTCTGTCTTGAGTGGCATAACCTACTGGGGATCTTTCATTGTAAGTTTATGTGATGGTTTTGCTTCATTGCCTCTGATTTTAATGTCCAGAATGAACTGAAATGTCCCGTTTGTCTCTCAGTACATCAGTGCGGGATCTCTGTCTGTCGCTGCGCAGAGGAAACTTCATCTCTGTGTGGTACGTACATAAACGGCTGTTGCTCACGTTGTTTCTAGGCTATATATACATATGATATTATTCACGTCCATGAGTCATTGCAGTGCTTTCAGTCGCCTGTTCTTTAAAGACTATAGGGTAAAATGGGGCTACGAGGTAAAGGGCCTTTGTGGCTTTACATAACACAACCCTACAGCATGTTTCAATATACACAATCTATGGCTTCTGAAAACGTAACTTTCTTTGAACAATGAGACATTCATCCTGTAAAGACGTGGAAAGCACATCTGACTTTTAAAAAGGTTATTTAATGAGTGTACACCGTCACTATTCCCCCGTCACATGCCAGCTCTTCTTCCTGCAGGTGAAAGCTTCTCTTATAATGAACGCCATCAGTGCCGTCACCGCAGGACTCGCCATTCTCCTGGTGTCAATAGAGATAGGACTGTTTTCTGATGGAATTTGCAACAATTACAATGAAAGGTCTCCTCGCATCTGCTTATCTTGGAAGGTATTAAATGAACAGTTTGCAGTAGAGAGCCTAAGCCCCTCCCCTTCCGGTCGACCACCATGTGACCTTATTTCGGAAAAATATTGAATGGTAGTCAATGGCGAGAGACAACAAATATTTTGATCTGGTTTGAATTGTGCCCTGAATTACACATATGATGTTTGTCAATTTAAAAGATACATTTTAAAGTAAAGAAAGTCGCAGTTTGATGTAAAACCGTTGAGGTATAAGACTGTGAAAATACGTAATTACAAAGACTACAAACCCCAAAGGTGCACATTTTCTCTCAATGAATGAAGCTAACTTTACTGAGGCTAACGTCTGTCATTGTTTCTACACTGTAAAAAATGTAATCACAACATATTTTCTGTTGTCAAATCAACTTTATAATAATTTATTTAGTTGAGATAACTTATTATTTTGAGTTTCTGATGATTAAATTAATCTCCTTCATTGTATTAACTCACTTTTTTCCAGTTCAATCAACTTAAAATTTTAAGGCAACCAGGTTTCTTACTTTTTTAAGTTAAACCATCAATATTTTTTTACAGTGTTAGTAATCACATGTTTTCTTTTGTCAAATCAACTTAAATAATTTATTTAGTTCAGATAACATACAATTTTGAGTTTCTGATGATTAAATTAATCTCCTTCATTGTATTAACTCACTTTTTCCAGTTCAATCAACTTAAAATTTTAAGGCAACCAGGTTACTTACTTTTTTAAGTTAAACCATCAATATTTTTTTACAGTGTATAGTCTTACGTTATAATCGTACATTACGCCGTCATACCTGAGTGTTTTGTACCAGACTGCACACACACGAGCAGCGGATCTTGCTTGTTGTTTCGCTTCCCGGGAGATGTAGTTCATAGAGCGATTTTCACATAAAACTAAATGTTACTCTTCTGTTCTATGATAGACTACGACGTTTTTGACTTTCAGAATTATCTTTTAAATTGACAAACATCATATGTGTAATTGAGGGCACAGTTCAGACGGAATAAAAAGATAAGTTGTCTCTCGCCATTGACTACCATTCATATTTTGGTAACACTTTATAATAACTGCACGCTATTAATCATTAGTTAAGCATGAGTAAACAGTTAATTCATCATTTGTAAAACATTAATAGACCTTAATAAGCAGTTTATAAATATAGCTATAAATGCTTTTTTCTTGATTTATAAGCATATCTATAATGCGTTTAATAATTGTATTTTCATACTTTGTTAATGATCAATTAATAATTTCTAAAAATGAAGTATTACAAACCAGTTGTTTAAGAGTTGTCAGTCATTCATAAGATCACTTAGAAAGTGTAAGTAAATATAGTAAACACAGGTAGTTAAAGCATTTAGTAGTGGTCAGTTAACTATTTTTGTGAGCTAATCTAAAGTGAGGACTATTCATGCTTTGTAAAGCATTTATAAAGGCGATTTAAAGACTCGTCAATCTTCTAAACAGTAAAAAGTAACAAACACAACGCAGTGATACAGAACATAGAAATATTTAACAGCCTTTAAAAATGCTTAACAAGGCATGAATAGTCCTCATATTAGATGAGCTCACGAACATAGTTAACTGACCACTACTAAATGCTTCATAACTAACCAAATTAACCCTGAATTACAGCATTAATACATGTTAATAAAGCATTTATTAACACACTAAGTAACCATCACTATATGTCTGAATGATAAGCTGTATGAATGTACATTTAAATAGTTTATTAATCATTTACTTACTCGCTCTAAGTAATCTTATAAACCATTGACAACTAGTCAAAGAACTGGTTCATAAAAAATGCAATTCTTCATTTAGAAATGATAAATTGATCATTAATAAAGGATGAAAATACAATTATTTAACAAATTATAGATACGCTTTTAAATTAAGAAGAAAACATTTATAGCTGTATTTATAAACTGCTTATTAATGTCTATTAATGCTTTATGAATGATGAATTAATGGTTTACTCATACTTAACTAATTATTATTAGCGTGTAGTTATTATAAAGTGTTACCCATATTTTTTCCGAAATAAGGTCCCATAAGTTGGAAGCGTAGGGGCGGGACTTAGGCTCTCTATACTATTTTAATGTTATCTGAATGATGACATTAAAAAAATGACAAATATATCATCATTTACTATTTGAAAATAATTTGTACTAATAAAGATTGTGCTGGTCAATGTTTTTCACATGCAATTGCAATGACTAGCCACTGGAAATGTTATGCTTCAAAATGACATCATAAAAGTATTATAAAAACTACAAATTGGTCCATGCAACTTCCATGTTACATGCCTTCATATATGTAGTATTTATATAAAGTTCAGTCAATATGATTTTTGAAACATCTTTCATATGATCATGTTGAATATTTTGTAGAGATATGATCTGGGGGTCAATGGGATATTGCTGGTGTTCTCCGTCCTCCAGTTCATCATCTCCATCTGTATCTCAGCGTTCGCCTGCAAAGCCTCCAGCGACTATGACTCTACAGTGGTCAATGTGGCGCTCACTGGGTAATGCCTCATTGTAAACTACATCCTTTTCATATTGCTAGATTGTTGAAGTGGGTTAAAGTAGTGTTTTCACTTCGGTAATTTCATGATGTCTTGGTTACAGTTTCATTTCCATGGTTTTAGTTTCCTGATTTTCTTAATTACGGTTCCCTAGTCGAGAAGCAATGGTCACTACTGTGTCTTGTTTAGTTCCCGCTATTTGAGTGGATTTCAGCCCTTCGTTGTCTGTAGTTAGAAGCGGTCCATTTATTAATATCTGCTGGATTACTGATTTTGTTTTGTTTAAAAAAGTAAGAATCTGCAGATCCCTGCCCTTGCTGGACACCATGTGACCGTTATTGTGTTATCTCAGTCCGTGTGGATCTCATTGGCAAAACTGATATTAAGTGTGAATGTTTGTAACATGTCTTGTCTGTTTCTTCTCAGGGATACTATGTCACAGTAGGAGATCCAACCAAGGTTGCAGAAATTACAGTCTCAAGTGTAAGACTGGTTTTCAGAAGACGGGATCAAACCCCTGCAATAAGACAATACAACTCAGTAATCTGGAGAGAAGACCTCGAAGACGTCGACTTCATCTCTGCAAACCCCTCCGGTCCATCAGATTAAGCGGGGCACTAAAATAAAAATAAAACTAAATTTTACTCAATTAAGTGAACCTCACAGAAGCACTGAAAAGACCTACACACATTATACCTTCACCCACCCGTTGGATTGTGTCGTTGGGCCGACGGGTGATCGTAACATTCAACTGAATACAAGAGAATTGACAAATGAACATCAAATAATATGTATGAGTCAAATGTCTTTGTAAACAAAGACATTTTTGTTTGTCTGGTGTTTTAACTGTCTAAATTAATCCCGGGTTCAATGAACAAGAAGTTGTCCCTGTGCATGAAAAGAAAACATCATTAAAGTTTGTGGTCTAGATAATTATGTGAATATTTGAGTGATGATTGAGCATTATTGAAGACACCTGATGTTAATAAGCAGAATCACTGAAGGAGAAAAACAGATTTTTAAAGGATAATTCCGGTATTTAACACCTTGAGTCTATTTTGTAGTTTTTGTAGGAATTATCCTTTAAGTCACCATTATGGTGACCGTTGTTTGTTTTTGTTTGGCTCTTGCCCATTAAATAATTTACTTTAGATATTGTTTGGCTGCTGATCATGAGTTATAGAAGCCAGATGAGCAAATAGACAAGGTGATCTGATGGTGCTGGTATAACATAATCGATATTTCATCATTTGACCTGAATCACTGAACTCATATGAAGATCAATTTCTGAGTTAGGTTTACTTCATTAATTATAGCAGCACTGTCCTTGTACAACATAATGTTTTTAACTTTGACAATGTAATCCATATAATGTCTTAAAAGATTCGCTTATATGAAAAACATTTTTTTTTTTAGAAAAATTTAGTTTTTTTTTAGACACAGACATCAAGACTCAGCCTGTGTATCTCAACAATGGTGACAATTATAAAGCATGTTGCAGTGCATTCTGGGTGCCACCAATCAAATAATAATGAGCTTGTCACCATTGTTGAGATTCATATGCTAATTATTGATGTCTGTGTGTGCCTATAAGATGTTATTTAGACGTTTTTGTTTTTTCTAATTGATTCAATAATTTGGATTTAATTGAAAATGATAAAAATAGTATGCTTTACACTGTAAAAATAAAAACGACTGAATCTGTTAAATCTAATCAATAAAATTGAGGCAACAGATTACAATCAATATTATTAATTAAATTTAACAAATTAGAATGGAGTAATAATTAACCAAACAAATTAATTAAAAGTTAACCATTTAAATTGAGTAAAATGTACACATTTTTCTAAACAAAAATATCGGAATAACAGACTGACGTCAAAGATGAATTAAGACCTCTTTTTTTTTCATTGCCATCATTGAAGACACCTGATGATAACAAGCAGAATCACCGAAGAAGAAAACCGAGATTTTTAAGTCACCATTACAGAGATCAGTGTGTGTTTTAGTTGGGCTCTTGACACTTAAATTAATAATGAAGTGTCAAATGATTGAGAAATGATGATTATGGTAAAACACAACCAACACCACCAGATCACCTTTTCTGTTTGTTCGTCAGGCTATTATAATTCACGCATAACAGCCAAACAACATCTAAAGTTATTAATTTAAGTGTCAAGAGCCCAACTAAAACACACACTGATCTCTATAATGGTGACTTAAAAATCTCGGTTTTCTTCTTCGGTGATTCTGCTTGTTATCATCAGGTGTCTTCAATGATAGCAATGAAAAAAAAGAGGTCTTAATTCATCTTTGACGTCAGTCTGTTATTCCGATATTTTTGTTTAGAAAAATGTGTACATTTTACTCAATTTAAATGGTTAACTTTTAATTAATTTGTTTGGTTAATTATTACTCCATTCTAATTTGTTACATTTAATTAATAATATTGATTGTAATCTGTTGCCTCAATTTTATTGATTAGATTTAACAGATTCAGTCGTTTTCATTTTTACAGTGTACATTGACAGTGCTGCTATAATCCATGAAGTAAATTTTACTCAGAAATTATGCTCTCAATGAGTTCAGAGATTCAGGTCTAACGATTATGTTCAAACACAGCCAACAGCATCAGATCACCTTGTCTATTTGCTCATCTGGCTGTTATAACTCAGGAACAGTAGCCAAACAATATCTAAAGTAAATTATTTAATGGGCAAGAGCCAAACAAAAACAAACACCGGTCACCATAATGGTGACTAAAATCAGGTTTTCTCCTTCAGTCATTCTGCTTGTTATCATCAGGTGTCTTCAATAATGCTCAATCGTCACTCAAATATTCACTTAATTATCTCATTAACTTTAACACTGCTTCAGTGTCCATTTAATACTCTGCCCAGACTTGATATAATCCACAAGGATTTTGCTGTGTACGTTACTGCAGTCTGATCAACCTCAGCATTTCCCACAGTTCTGTTAACAAGAGCAACGTTAGCTGTATGAAAAGGAAATAAAGCAACCACAACCTTTCACTTCAGTGTGAAACTAGGGCATAGCACTACAGTTGTTCAAAACAAGACATCTACATAATTCACTATGACATTTCTGTGGTTGAATGCAAACTAAATTGTTCAGGGAAATTATAATAATTATGTGGGCAAAATGTAAAAATGGTTATCAGTTCATCTTAACCTAATAAGAAATAAATATATACGTTTAGAAATGCCTCAGTGCTCCAGTGTCCTTCTCGTTTGTGTTACACTCATCACTCAGGATACTGTAATATCAAAGATAGATTAGGATTAATGTGTGTTTTAAACACCGACAGCTGGTGCTTTTGTTTGATCTCAACAAATGGCTAATTTGCGCAACTTTTAATTTTGATCTTTAAGTAAAGCCCTTTGAATTCCAGGAGGAAAAGCCTCAACGTTATAAACTATATGAAGTTCATATGCAGCAAGCTCCTCCTCAGCGATTCCTCTGTTCACACACACACACACACACACTATACGCCATAAGAGCAGCAGACGTCCACGTCAACAACTCATTTCAGGTACCATATTTCAAGCATCAATTAACATTTATGATTTCTTTTTTTATATACACTTTGATATACACTAATTAAAAATAACCATCATTTTTTTTTCATCCTTCACAGCAGTTTTAGTGCATGTTGTACTCATTTACTGTTGTTCTTTGGGGTTCCTATTTATACTATGCGTCTTTAACAAGAATTGCATTAAAATTGGTCAGGTAAAGTACAATATGCTTATTGTGTTCGTGTTGTATCGCAAAAAACTTTTGCTGTTATTAAGTTGGGACACAGCACAGGTATATGTTATGGACAGGTTTGATGGTCTGATTATAGGTTTCAGAAATAAGGGAAAGGTTAACCGTATAATTGTAGGTGTAATTACAGAAATTAACTACAGCTGTTAGAAACAACAACAACGTAAAACATATATGTACACAATAAGCGCACTGTAATACATTATAGTTTAAATGATATTAGATTTAAACATTAAATGGATAGTTCACCCAAAAAATTCAAATTAGCCCATGATTTACCCAACCTCAATTCCTCCTAGCGGTAAATGACATCAGACGAATACAATCTGAGTTATATTAAAAAAAACTGTTCTGGCTCTTCCAAGCAAAATAATGGGAGTCAATGGGTATATTTTTTTGGAAGTCCATCAAAGCGCACATTAATCCATGATAAAACTGCACCACACAGAATTTTTTAAAGATTAAAGACTAAACTAAAAACTAAACTAACTATCTAAAATATATGATGGATTTCTGCTGTCGATATGGGTCCAAGTAACCAAGAAATAATACACATTACTCTTTTACAGCTAGGGAGAGCATGGCTTTTGACTTTCTCAGTTTGGTTTGTGGATAATTCACGCTATTTATTTTTCCCCACATTAAACACCACTTGTATGTTTTTTCTTCATTAATGCAGTGCGTACTTTTTTCTTTCTTTACCCAAAAAGATTGGAAGTGAATGTGACAACATGCCCCATATAGGTGGGGTATATTGTATTGTAACATTTCAGCTTAAAATTTGATCTGATCTAATGCAAAATATATATGAGACAAACAATGTATTTTGTAAATAAAAAAAGATAATAAAACATAATTATTCAAAATTTAGAATTTCATAACTAACACACCTCAAAACACAGCTAAACAGCAAAGTTTAAAACATAATAATCATAATAATAATTAATAATTTCTGATCATTGATTGATTATCTGTCTTTATTCACTTCTTTCTCATGGTTTCTCAATAGAATTCATAAAAGTTGTTCATTGGAATTTGTTAGATGACAATTAAAGACCTTTCTAAACTGCTAAAAACAGATCAGATGTTAAAATAATATCAAATGTGTCTAATTTTAAATAAACACAAAAAACAGTAAAACACAAAAGTATACTTTTTATTATTAAATGAATTAAATTCATAAATTATTATTTAATTAAATGTACTTTTGCTATGTTTAAAAAAATGTACAGAGATATCTTAAAAAATTTTGGCACAATTTTTTCTCTATATAGTGTTGATATGGCAACTAGTAAATTTTCTACGATTGGTCATCTATGGAAACTACAGTGTTTATAACCAGCCCCTCATTAGGTTGTGCCACGCTCACCGCTATTACTGACATTGTAATAACACATTGCTCACATAAAACAACACATAAAATGTGCATACTTGTGCTTTAATTACAGGGGAAATCCAACACTTAGCTTGAATGGAAACCAGCAAGGTCATCTCGACGGACAAAGCCACGGTTGTCATCCAAGTAAACCCACAGGTGGCACAACATACTGTTATATGTGAAGATGGACAGGAGAACGGAGGAGCGTATCACACATTTCTCAAAGCACAACCAAAGGCACTGGGGGTAATGCATTCAATGATGAATTTGGAGAGTAAATAACAATATATTATGGTGACAATATAATGTGTTATACCTATCTTCATTTATATTGCGGTATGTAATTATATCAGCGTACCACATTAGAGAGATTAAGAAACATGAAAAAGAGAAAAGATGCCGCTCTCAGACAGAAAGCAATCCCAAATTCAGTTCTCTTTCACGTCTTATTACTTTAATGGTCACAAACACACATAATTCTGTTAAAATGCCCATCGTGTGGAGTATTTATATAAAGGTAAACAGTTGAGTGACATTAAATCCATGCAGTACGTCTTAATGTGACTTATAAAACGGATAGTTCCAATCCTTGATTCTGATTGGTCAATAGCTGTGCTTTATTCATGATCTAACACGGCTATGACCGCTTCACCCAACGGCTCTATGTATCACTGCGGTTTCTATGTCGTGTTTATTTGAGCTTTCATTATTACCCATTGGAGCGTTGTTGCTGTTCCCGGTCAGGGACTATTTTCTTCTAGCGGAAGGAAGGCTTTTAGTGATTTTACTTCATGAAAGAGGCACTTATTCATTTTTTTTTTTTTTTACTTTAATATTTTTATTGTGCGGTAACCGTTTTATAAAAGCAAAAAGGTACTCGAGGCAAGTGCTGTATGGTGAATAATAACGGGTTCGCGTCGAGCCTAACAACGCCCTTTAGCCGTTATTCACGATACAGCACAGCTTCTCGTACCTTACTGCTTACTAATACACCTGAACAGCATTAATAGCTCTCTCTCTGTTTATGTGTGTGTCCAAACATGAAATATAACATGACAAAAATATAATGTGGGAACATATAAACACTTGACCCATATCTGCCCTCTCTAGACGGTCCAGATCATGACTGGAGTGATGGTCTTCTTATTTGGTATTGTGCGCACCACCGATGTCTTCAATTTCCCAGCTGTTTCCTTGTTTAGTGGCATAACCTACTGGGGATCCCTTGTCGTAAGTTTTATTTAATGGTTTTGCTTCATTGTCTTTCATTTTAATTTCCAGAATGAACTCTGAAATGTCCTTTGTTTCTTTCTCAGAACATCAGTGCCGGAGCTCTGTCTGTTGCGGCGCAGAGTAAACCTAGTCCGTGTGTGGTACGTTCATGATAACCAGCCTCAAAAAGTTGTGGTTTTAGAAAGCTTGTTTGGTACGATGCGGAGCGGACAACGCATTTCAATTATGCAGTGTTTACCGCTCCCTATTCCTAGACCACAGGACATCTGTTGAATTGTACTCGACTTAACAAAATGCATTTTAAAGAAATTTAAGGTTTGATGACATCTGCTAACCCAGACAGCAAACTGACATTGAATCAACGTGGAAACGACGTCTCTCATGACATCGAAACAACGTTGAACCAACGTCAGACGCGGCATTCTTCAAAGCTAAATGAAAATCGAAAATTGGTTTGCTTTCATAACGTTGAAACAACGTTGATTTCAAGTTGATTTTCCGTTAGTTTTGAAAGAATGACGCGTCTGACGTTGGTTCAACGTTAATTCGATGAGCAAAACAATGTCAGATCAACGTTGTTTCGATGTCATGTTTCCACGTTGACGCAATGTCAATTTGCTATCTGGGGATATATGTAAGGAATATTTCACCAAAGGTGCTGTATTGTGTTTACTGAGTTTTAGGGTTGAACAGTAAACAAATTTAGGTTCTGGGAACGTTTTGGAAACATTAGTTTTTGGTTCCCAGAACGTTCTTAGAACTTTCCCTTAAAGTCCCCGTGAACCGGAAGTTGCAAACGATTTTTCTCCAGTGCTGTGACGTATTTCCAAGTGAAACGGAATATTGAACAGAGGGCAGGGTTTTACTCTAGCGCTCCTCCTCTCGGTTTGAGGGGAGTGGTTAAGCGTTTCCCCACCCAAACTGTGAAACCTACGTCATCAGAAAAAGAAACCGTTCCAGACCGGAAGTAACTTTTTAGATTTTAAAGATTACCAAGGTAAAACATTTTTTTAATATATTTTTACGTGCACGGATTAATTGTTAACCACAAGACTAGTAATATGCGCTAACAAAGTAAATAGGTTCAATTTTGATTTCACGGGGACTTTAAGGTTAAGGGAACGTTCCCGGAACATTCTCCTTACGTTATAAAAATTGAACCTAAAAATAACCTATTTGTAACATTCCTATAACGTTCTTGTTTGGTTCCCAAAAAAATAACCTCATGGGACCATTCGGGAACGTTAGGGGAACGTTCTGTGTTTGCTGGGAAGTTGGCCCACCGTTACTCAGGCGCACAAACACACACTCGTCTGACATATATAGAGGTTTAACAAAGCAATTTACATTTTAGATCATAACTTTAGGCTAGAAAATGTCTCAGGTTACGAATGTAACCATGGTTCCCTGAGAAGGGGAATGAGACATTGTGTCTTGGATCAGCACTATGGGGAACGCCATTAATGTGTCCGGTGTATACACACGACAATATCATTGGCCTGATACAAAATTATAAAGCTTCTGCAGAAGAGCATAAAAGTTAACCGCCTCTGGCACTGATTTTACAGCTTTGACAAGAACCAAATTCAAACAATGTGCATTACAAGGGCACAAAATGAGAATCTTGCACTGTTTTTAATCGATGCACACCGTAGCCTTGCCCCACAATAATATTCCTGTAGTCCTGGCCTGTTTTTCAAGGCCACGTATTATCATATGTGAGGCCTGCTGCATCTAAGCTTTCAGCTGACTCAAAGTGTTTTGTGGATGGCCCCATTGTAATAGTACCTCACAATTAAAGAAATCTGTCCTTTTAATCTTTGGTTTCATCTACAATCACACAAACTTCACTTTCTCTAACTTCTCTGATTATTTCCTTTTGTACCATCAGCTAAGCCATCAAGAACTCATTCCCAAATGTATTAAAGGAGTAGTTCACTTTTAAAAAACCTTTTGCTGATAATTTACTCACCATGTCATCCAAGATGTCCACGTCTTTCTTTCTTCAGTCGAAGAGAAATCAAGGTTTTTGATGAAAACATTCCAGGATTTTCTCCATATAATGCACACTACTGGTTTTACTGCGTCACAGAACAGAGCAAGGCGACCAATTGAGCTTATAAAACTTAAACTTTGTTATTTATTTATTAAAAGAGCGATCGTTTCGCTTGATAAGACCCATATTCATCGTCTGGTGTCGTTTAAAGCCCTTTGAACATTTTGCACTGAAACTCTCATTTGGACCTTGAACCGTTTGGTTCCCATTGAAGTCCATTATATGGAGAAAATCCTGGAATGTTTTCATCAAAAACCTTAATTTCTTTTCGACTGAAGTAAGAAAGACATGGACATCTTGGATGACACGAGGGTGAGTAAATTATCAGCTAAAGTTTTTTTAAAGGGAACAACTCCTTTAAGCCTTTCCTTAATAAAAGGAAGATTTGCTAAATCTTCTAAGATTGTCAAAAAATCTCTGATAAGATAAAAATAAGATTCTCGATGACCTCTCTGTGTTATGTTTTGAGTAGCAGTTAACAGCACATTGGTAATTGTTTTAATGTAATGTATGGTTTACCTCCACTTTCTTTCTTTTTTCTTGTTTTCACACGTAGTGAATAGGCTACATACTCACATTGACTCACAATCCATTTGATTTTTCATGCATTTTGTCATTACAAACTGTCCAAATAGCACTTCTTTCACAAAATATAATATCACATTGATGGTTTAATCGTTAATCGCAGGTAGCTTGACTATGATTAAATTTTTTATCACTTAGAAGTGAGAATAGGTTTCCATATATATATATCTGCATGCATATGATGGGATCATAAAAAGTCCAAATTCTTAGAGATGCAAAGCCTTTTAGACTCATTGAACTCCATTGGTGGATTTACATAAACAGAGCAAAAGGCTACCAGAATTATTTCCATGGTAAACTCTGTAACTAGCACATCTTGTTATTGTTGGACAGATTGAGCTTTATACTTGCAATATATACCAGTCGAAATACAAAGAGTGCAAACTGTGTGGCTTTTGCTTCTCTACACATTATTCTAAGTATTCTTGGTTCAATAAAACAATTATTCTTTATCACCAGATCAAAACAATGTAAAACCTGAGCAGACAACATTTTACGTTTTTATGTGTATGCCATTACTACTCTTTCATGTCATTTTTCAAGTTTCCTCTTTTCGTCCTGTATACTGTAGATGAACTCCTCTCTCGTCATGAATGTGCTCAGTGCCGTCACGGCAGGGCTCGCCTTTCTTCTCATATCGCTGGAGATAGGACTCGGCTCAGAGACCAGCAAGTATCAAAGCTGTCCCACAACCTACGGCCGAACTGAAGGCATTCTGTGTTTAAAGTTCGAGGTACTAATTTACAACCCCAAATCAAGAAAAGATGGGACATCTTGTAAAACACAATAAAATCAAGAATCTGTGATTTTGTTCATTCTCTTCAACGAGACAAAAGTAAAAGAAAAGTTTTCAATGACCAACACATTTTTATTTTAATGGCAGCAACACACTCTAGAAAACAGGCATTATAATGCTACGTTCACACCGGACGCGAATAGCGCATTAGGCGCGAATGATTTCGATCGTAACGGTGCGGATCCACTTGTCCGTGCAGCACTTCTGTCGCGCTGCGCTCCACTTTAAGGCCAATTTATACTTCTGCGTCTAGGGTACACCGTAGTGTACGGCGTTGGTTACGCCGTTGTGAGCATTTATACTTCTGCGTTTATGTCTTGGCTGCTCTGCAGTACTGCTCCGAAACGCTAGTTGGCGGCGGAGAGTTTTAATGTTCCACTGTGTTTAGATTTCTCGCAGCTAGGTTACTACGAGCAATAGCGAGTGAAAGAGAGCTGATCATGTTGGAGTTGGAAAAACAGTTCACTTTAGTGAAATTACTAAAACTGAAAGGCAGAAATGAGAGAAGACTTTGGAGGAGATGGTACGTCTGGAAATCATAGACAGTGGTGGAAATGCGTGAGAAATGAGATGCTACTAAGCCGAGCAATCACCGATCTTGCGGTCCGCGTCGTCGCGATGTGTAGTTACATTTTTGAAGAGGTGCGCGTCAGGTGACGGCGAAGGGTACGCGGTATGGGACGCATCTGTGCGTATGCTACGCCGTACCTACTGCGCGTACCCTACGCAGAAGTATAAATTGCCCTTTATTCCTATGGTTGACGTCACGCGACTTTAATGCGCCCGCAAAGCATCCCGGGAAAGCGGCGCTTCATTTGGAAAAATGCTGCGCGTCAAAAAGCTGGCTGATGCCCATCTCTATGCAAATGAATTCCGTTGAACGTGCCGGGACTATCCAATAGAAGTAGAGCATATGGAGACGGGGGGTAGTCTCTCGCAGGTCCTCTGTTCTAGACTGGCCGCTGGCTCAAAACCACGACCATAGCGGTAAACTTGAGGAACGCCCATCAAAGTACAAATGTGGGGAGGCGTCGCGACAACACGCGAATGTCGTGTCGGACAAGTGGATCTCTACCGTCAGTCAATGCAAAGACGCCTTACGTGCGTAAAAAATTCCTGCGGCGCGAATGAGGCGTGGAGCGCAGAAGACGCGAATACGTCTCATTTGCGCGTCAAGTTCGCGCGAATGGCGCGAATTGAGCGTCTGGTGCGTTAAACGCGTTAAGCGCGAATGATTTAGTTAGTGCCATTTGTGCATTCATGCGTTTGACGTGAATTCGCGTCTGCCGCCCGAGTTGAAAAATCTGAACTTTGGCGTGAATTCGCGCCGCGTTGACCAATCAGGAGCCTAGCTGCTTGCTCACGTGGTGAAGTGTCTGGATGCTTCAATAAATTATTTTGTAATATGGTGTCCTAGATAGCAAACTGACATTGAATCAACGTGGAAATATGACATCGAAACAACGTTGATCTGACATTGTTTTGCTCATCGAATTAACGTTGAACCAACGTCAGACGCGTCATTCTTTCAAAACTAACGGAAAATCAACTTGAAATCAACGCGTTGTTTCAACGTTATGAATGCAAACCAATTTTTCGATTTTCATTTAGCTTTGAAGAATGCCGCGTCTGACGTTGGTTCAACGTTAATTCGATGAGCAAAATCAACGTTGTTTCAATGTCATGAGAGACGTCGTTTCCACGTTGATTCAATGTCAGTTTGCTGTCTGGGAACATATTACTTGAAAAGCGCTAAACAAATAAACGTATTACTTGATGGCAACAAACTGCTTTTATCAAGTTATCGTGAGAACATATTTAGATCAGGCATACTACTGGCATACTATGGGGTCCTAAGGTGGGACCCATCTCTTCAAGAGGACTCATCTCTTCACCACACTGGGTCGAAAAAGTAAAAAGTCTCACGTGAGAACTCTAGCACGTGTGGTGTCGCGTTGTTTCCTTGTCTCATCTCACGTGTGTTTGTTGTGAAACGTAGTTTGCGCGCAGCGTGCTAGACGGAGTTGTCGGCGATTCTATTCTATTCTATTTGTCACCAATCCATCATGCGGTGTGATGAATGCTGGCCAAGTTAGTCATGCAGTGTGAAAAGAACAGCGACCCGAATACTTTGAAAATCGCACAGTCTGAACTCGGCATTAGGGAGTGTTGCGATTCATGCTTTTCAGGACTTGTACCCGAGTGCCATGCATTATTTTTCATAATTTTGTATTTTTGTAGAGATATGATCTGGGGATCCTTGGGATATTGCTGGTGTTCTCCATCCTCCAGTTCATCATCTCCATCTGTATCTCAGCGTTCGCCTGCAAAGCCTCCAGCAACGGCGGCTCTACAGTGGTTCATGTGGCGCTCACTGGGTAATGATGACGAGGTTAATCTAGCAGATTATATAATAACCACAACATGTTACGTGGACTGCCTTTAATCTCACTGGTCTGGAGCTGGGACATGCTACTTAATAGTCTAAACTATCTTTAGTCTTCTAATGTTGATGGTTAATAGATCATTCATAATTTACTCCTAATTAATATGTTAGCAAAATGATATAAAAACTACAATTCAATCATATCATGCTTCACTGTAAACCCCAGCCTTGTTTCTACTTGTAGACCATTGAAGTAGCTGACCCTGGGCTTTTCTCTTTGGTTTTGTGTCACAGTATCGCCACTAATATAGCCATTGGTCTTGTCTGTTACTTACCAGGGATACTGAGTCCCAGTGAGGAGATCCAACTGTCCAAAGGTTGCAAGGATTGAATCTCTCATATTATTGCTGACTCAAGCTAGGTCATGTGACACTGAAGACTGGAGTAATGATGCTGAGCATTCAGCTTTCATCACAGGAATAAAATACACTTTACTATATATTTAAATAGAAAATATTTTTTAAAAATCTATTTTTTTTTTTAAATATCACTGTTTTTTGCTGTCAAATAACTTGGTTAATCAATAAAACCTTTGGATGTCCGCAATTGTTTTCAATGAGATCAGAAAAATATTTATCTCTCAGAGTTTTAACCCATTTCTAGTAATCAAATAACAGTCTCTTAGAAATCACTAATGACACCCGGACAGGGACAGACTGACTATCTGTGTGTTCGCGTCGGCACACAAGAAGTCTAATAAAGCAATATGAACAGCCAACAGCAGGTGTCAGCAGAAACATGTGTCTTGGCCATAAAAAAAGTAAAAAATAAAATTATATATATATATATTATTTACATTATTTACATTTTTTATTATACATTTTATTTTTTTTATAAATGCGTTTATAAATAGCACACATTTTTATTTGTTTATTAATAGTTTTTTTTTTGTACGACTCCAAATTTTCCGGCTCCTATAGTTTACACAAAGAAAACAAAGCAAATGTCCTATCTGTATCTGTATTTTATTTTCAGAGTTTTTAGAATTACGCATTATGGTTTTGATTTACCTTTTTTATTTTCCACACAAAATTGTTTCAGGAACAATCAGTAAAAGCTTCACTTTATGAATGCAATAAGCTTTTTCAAATACTGGGTACGAAAAGATTCAATTATTCCACTCGCCCTTCAACATGTGTACATAAAGGGACATTTAAAAGTGCAAAAGCATTAATAAATGACTTCAACAGACAACAAATAAGCCCACAAGCTTGATTATTCCCACACAAATATTACTGATGCGTTAAATATCACTGTAGTAATATAAGTCTGTATTATGTAGCCTAACGAGTGTTGCCTAATCAAAAATGTTCATTAATGGGAAGATTGAGCTATTTCCATAATTTTGACAGACAGCAAATATTATATTGATCTGCTTTAAAAGCTTTCCAGTATTAAAGAGATTAGAAGATAAAAGCAGAGACGAGTCCATTTTACAGCATCCGTGTGGTAAACCTGCAACAGGCGGAAGGATTTATGGAGAAAAACCAACGCAAATATTTGTTGTCTTTTTTTTCATATGTAACTGCGGAATACAAATGAAAAAATAATAATAATAATAATAATAATCAGGAGGAATATAATGATTTGATATTTGCACTGTAAAAAAACAATTGTAATTTTAACAGTAAAAATGCAACAGTGCAAAACTGTTAATTGGTTAACAGAAAGTTTACGTATATAGGCTACTATATACGGTAAATAACTGTGATAGATCTCAGGGCACATATAATGTAATTTTACCATAAAATACCGTTAAATTTACAGTTTTTGAAAGTGAAAAAGAACAACGCATTGTATAATTTACAGTGAATAACTGTAAATTGACATTCCCACAATTCCCCAATTTCCTCGTAGTTTTCTTGGTTTTTAAATGATCGTTTATTGCATTTTTTAATCATGTGTGTTACCATGATGGTGTTTAATGTTTGTGTGAATGACACTGAGTATTAACCTTCTTATGGAAGAGCTGTGATTGATCATGTGTGCTGTGATGACTGTTGGTTGTCAGTGTAATGCAATGGTACAACACAGATATCATGTTCATAAAGAGCTTTTGAACCCATGTAAGGTAATGGCCTGTCAGGTTTGAGTGTGTGTGTGGTCCTGGATCTTTCACAGCAGGTGTAGTGTATGTGATGTGACACACAGTGCTTTCACCTGCGGTTTGAGACGTCTTTCATCATTCATTGAGTTGAACATCTGCTTCAGCTCAGAGCTCAGTGGCAGGATAGTCTGGGCTTTTGTCCCGTATCCGGAGTCATTATTCCTGGAACAGACGGGGAGATCGGATCTGCAACATGATGAGAGACACGATCAGCCCTCACACCATTCACTATAGAGTAGGCCTGAATCTGCCCATTCATATATATTTTATTTATGTGTATTTATTTCTACACCAAAGCACATGACAATAGAGACCCCAGAAGAACAATATTCACGATTCTGAAGATGAAAACAGAAATATTGTAGATGAATATGATTACACTCTGTCACTGACGGGATATATTTAAAATAAATGTTGGCAATTTTTACAGCTAACGGCTATTATATATAGTAGTTTACTATAATCTGCCGGTTACAGGGCGGATCCTTAGGGAAACACACATTTTCAGCCCATTCTCACCCCCAAGGCATCACCTGACTGACGCCTTGGGAAGCATTTGACCATGCTTCAATATCTGACGCTTTTGGCGCCCTTTAGCGTCAGACAGATGACGCCCTAGGATCGCGTGTAACCCTACCCTTACCCCAGACCTAAACCTAACTGCGTGCTTTCCTTTAGCGTCAGTTATATGACGCCGTAGGATCGCGTCATGTAACCAGGGGTTAAAGGATTAGTTCACTTTTGAAAAAACTTTTGCTGATAATTTACTCACCCCCATGTCATCCAAGATGTCCATGTCTTTCTGTCCTCAGTCGAAAAGAAATTTAGGTTTTTGATGAAAACATTCCAGGATTTTTCTCCATATAATGGACTTCCATGGGAACCGGATGGTTCAAGGTCCAAAAGACAGTTAATAACTGTTTCAGATGCAGCTTCAAATGTCTTTAAACGACACCAGACGATGAATAAGGGTCTTATCATGCGAAACGATCGGCTATTTCAAAGCTTATTCCAAAAATGTAACTTTTCTAAGGACAAATGCTAGCCTTGCTCTATTCTGTGAGGCGCGTTTGTAACGTCACGTAATACGTAATTACGTTCAAAAGGTCACGGGCGACGTAGCCGGAAGTACAGAATCAAAATCGTCCGAGGAAACAATTTTCCTAAAAAAAAAAGTGTTGATCCACCTTAATATTCTGTACTTGAGCTGAATAGTAATGAGAAACCTCAGTGGAGAGCATTGGATAAACCACTGTTGACAGAGAACTGGGTTGATGTGAAATGGACAACACTTTGGAGTCATTGCCACCAATGTTTCTGTTTTAAACCCTGAAGTTGTGTCACGAATCACACACAGGACGACAGAAAATCCAATTTGCAATAGTTTGATGGGGACAATCCAAAACATAGACAGGCAGGCAGGGGTCAAATCCAAATAACCAAAGCAGTCCAGAAACAAGAAACAAAACATGAACAGACAAGAAACCAACCAGAAAGAGTGAGGACATCTAACAACGACGTACCGACAGGGTATAAATACGCAATGTGATGGGAAACAGCTGATGCAATGAATTGATGAGTGACAGACAGAATGCTGGGAAACGAAGTCAAATGTGAAAGACACCGTGAGAACGAGGACCTCTAGTGACAACCCAGGGAAACACAACCAGACTCTGTGAAGTTGCTTCTGATCGTCTCATTTTGTTTGTTTGGTGTTTGTTTTTCGATTGAAACCTTTATTTGATGCTTCAAAACATATTTGAGCTGTTTTCTGCGTGGAGATTTTTTATTTTGAGTTTTAGAGATCTCACTTTACTGATATCTAAGATGAAGAATCCTAATTGGTTTGTGTTTGTAGTCTATGTGTGAGATGACTCGGTGTTGTAAGGCAGCTTTGTGTTTTGTTTTTGAGGGGGACTAATATTTTTTGCACATTCAGTATAACAGTTTGTATATCTATTTTTGTGTGGTTGTAACCATTCTTACTTCTGAGGTTGTAAAAAAAAAAATGTGTATTGTTCTTGCCCACGACACATTAAGTGTAAATCTATTACTTTATTTTGTAATAAAGGTCTTAAAAAAAATCCTATCTCTCTCTCAATCTCTCTCCGTCTTCAAACACACTCCCCTCCCTCTCTAGCTGTAACACAGACCCGCACACAGAGACACACACACACTTCTGCTCTTATTCTCCAGTAAAGATGCTGCACAAAGTCCGAGATCAGGTCAAGAAACATCCTGGAGTGAGTATTTTAATTCAATTTGCCTTTTTACCACTTAAAAAAAAAAAAATAAATAAAAAAATTTTAATCTATAACAAGCATTAATAAGGAAATAAAACATAAACAGCTCATTTGATTCGCTTGCTAATATAATGCTAAAATACATCCTGAAGTCTCAATAATAATCTGAAATATAGCTGCGAGCAGCGATTGCGGGCCCAAGCCGGTGGCACCGCAACCCCGATGCCTTTAGTTACCCAAAGGCACCGGGATGGTGGTACCGCCGGCTTTGGCGCTTTATCGCTGCTCACATCTATATTTATATTTAATATAAAGCCGGTGGCACCGCCACCTTGGTGCCTTTAGGGTTATTCTGTACGACGTGTAAAAACGTAACCCCCGCTTTGACTATCAAAAAGAAGTGTATTGTAGAGCTTGCATCAATGCGGACTCGATGCGCTGTGCGCTGTAACTCCATGTGGCTTTAAGCGCATCATTCTCCACTCGGGATGCGCATAAGCGTTTTGTGCCACACTGTACTGAGCCTTTCATATCATAATGCAGTGACGCAATGACAGATTATTAATTGCCTTTCTTGTTCTGTTCTATCTATTATATGTTGATAATAGATAGGACAGAGCACTAAAAACCTCAAACAAAGCACTAAAAACTTAAGCTGTTTGCTGTGTAGTCTGAGAATGAGCTGTTTGATTTGCACCCTCTTCCTCTTCACTGTCCTCCATAAAAACCAGCTATTCAGGTCCATGTTGTTCTAGAAAGTTTGTATGTTGCTGCCTCAATTAACATCTCTGCTATACATTTAAAACATGGCTATATCTAAAATAATTTATCTTTTTGATTTTTGTTATCTTGTTTTTCATGAATATTTTACAACAATACAAAGAGCAATGTGTATTTTCCATTAATATAGTTTGTAATGGCTTTTTTTGTCATAGATTATAATCATATATTTTTTGGATTTGTTATTTATCTTTATAATGAAGTTGTCTGTATTAAGTAGATTGTGTTTAACACACACAAGAGTGATTTATTAGTTCAACACATAGTTATAGAAATTCTACTTTATCTAAAAAAACCCTGCACTTTATACACACACACACACACACACACACACACACACACACACACACCACACACACACACACATAAATACATGTAAATAAAAATCCAAAAAAAACAAAACATCAAATGTGTTTTTAGTCAGAGTATTATTTTATACAAAAACAAATATTTGTAATTCAGATAAGAATGAAGTTAGTGTTTTAAAATCTTAAGGAAAACAAATATATTGAAATATAGCACATGAATTTTAAATTCATTCAACTTCAATTACAAATACAATCTTACTTTTATTTAAAGCAAACTATACATTTAAAAGATGGGGGTTATATGCCTATTTTGTTATTTAAAAATATTGTTATGCAAAATTGTTATGCAAAAAGACAAGGACTTAGAGACAAGGACTTGTAGGAAAAATCGCAGCCAGCCACACACACACACACATAAACACAGACAACAGCCCTCCCCTCCCCACACAGACACACACACCCACACACACACACACACAGAGAGAGAGAGAGAGAGAGAGAGAGAGAGAGAGAATCGCAGGGGAAATAAATCCATTCAAACTACAATATCTGACTTTCTGTTGCTCAGAGCGAATGACTTTAAATTGGAAAGTTGATCGGCTTGACGAGAACAATATACGTGGTAAGTTTTGTAACTGTAGGTAAATTGAGCAAAGTTATAACACACTTTATGTGTCCTTTTTTAGTCATAAAATTCATTTCCTCGCCACGGCCAGACCGTTCGAGATATCAAAAATCCGTCCGGAATTGAGCATCCTCAATGTCTTGACTTCATGCACACCGAGTTTGGTTGTGATTGGTAAACACATGCCTTGTGATTTGATGTATTTCTCCTAGGACAATTATTCAAACAACCCATAATTCATAATTCATAAATAACTTCCATTTGAACTGTCATAAAACTTAGAGCACGAAAGTTGTTTGGCCTGATGTGATCTTTAATTGTACCGAGTTTCATATTAATTCATGCAAGTGTGTTTGATTTATGGACAAATTTTTGAATCCCAGTCCAGGGGGCGCTGTCGAGCCGCCCTGCCACGCCCGGTTACCAGCTTCAGCCCGGCCCTGATGGCCATGGGTTCTGACCCGTGTGCAAAGTTTCAAGAGTTTTAGAGGATGTTAAGGCCCCCGAAAATGCCAGAGAAGTTGCACACAGCAAATAAAGGGTTAAAATTAACCTGACAGGCGCCCCTCCTCTCACTCACACAGAGAGACACTGAGAGACTGGCAAAATTCTGAGATTTTCTCTACATTCAAACAAACATATCTGACTTTCTGTGGGTCCTAGCTAATGAGTGTCAATTAGAAAGTTGTTCGGCTCGAGGAGTACAATATACATACTGATTTTTGTAACTGTAGATAAAACTAACAACCCCACTTTTGTCAAAAGGTGGCGCTACTGAGCCCTCACCACACCCGTTTCTGAAACGTTGCACATGTCTACTGGCTAATAAATGTGATGTGTCTGTCGAGTTTCATGCAATTTGAAGCATGCTAAGAGTCTCAAAAGCATCCTAAAAGAATGGTAAAGTTTGATGCGTTGCCACGGCAACAGTTTCAAAGATATCAAGAATCCATTTACAGGTCTTCATCTGCCATGTATTTGCATTATACAGATGAAGTTTGAAGCAAATCGAGTTAAAATTAGAGGGTGATTTCAAAGCATTTTGAAAATGACACACTTCCTGCTGCCAGTTGGTGGCGCTATAACTTTGACTCACAATAGTCACATCCATGTGATCGTCCTCTTACAGCGAACACACTGCTGAAGTTTCATCAAGATCAGTTGATGTGTGCTGAAGTTATGATACACTTCCTGTTTCACTTTTCTCGCCATAATTTTGTTTCCTCGCCACGGCCAAACCGTTCGAGATATCAAAAATCCCCTCGCAAACTTTCATCCTCAATGTCTTGACTTCACGCTGACCGAGTTTTGTCGAATTTGGATCAAAGCTCTAGGAGGAGTATTAAAAATTCCATTGCGAGTGTTTTACGAACAACCCTAAATAGCTGACTTCCTGTTGGGCTGGGGTAAAAAGTAAAAGCACGAGGTATAGATGAAACGATGAGATCAACATGTGTACCGAGTTTCATATTATTACATGCAAGCGTGTTTGATTTATGGACCAAGTGTTCGGACCCCGTTCCAGGGGGCGCTGTCTAGCCCCCCTGCCACGCCCGGGTACCATCTTCAGCCCGGCCCTGATGGCCGCGGGTTCTGACCCGTGTGCAAAGTTTCAAGAGTTTTTGAGCATGTTAAGGGCCCCAAAAGTGCCCGAATAGTCGTATAAATAATAATAATAATAATAAATATAGCTGCGAGCAGCGATGGCGGGCCCAAGCCGGTGGCACCGCAACCCCGGTTCCTTTAGTTACCTAAAGGCACCCGGGTGGCGGTGCCGAAGGCTTTGGCCCTTTCATGATTAAATGTTAAAACGGCTTGCCATACTCTGTCATTTCGACTAGTCAAAATTATGTTACAGATATCTTAAATGATAATACAAACTATCCAAAATGTAATTACGACTAGACAGAAAGACGTTGTTGATATCTACAATGTTAATTCCGAATAGGCAAACTTAGCTTTTAAATGTTAAAAGGGCTTGCCATACAGGGACGTAGGCTCAGAGAGAGGCTCACCATATTCAAACCAAAATATCGGACTTCCTCTTGGTCCGAGCTAATGACTATGTATAGAAAGTTGTCCGGCTTGAGGAGTAAAATGTATATACCGATTTTTGTAACTGTAGATAAAACTAACAACCCCACTTTTGTCAAAAGGTGGCGCTATTTAGTCCTTGCACCATGCCCGTTTCTGAAACTTTGCACGTCTACTGGCTAATAAATGTGATGTATCTGTTGAGTTTCAAGCAATTTCAATTTCAATTTGACTGTTAAAAAGAAGTGTGCCGGTTAGATACTCAGGATCGGTATCGGCTCTGACACTGCCATCTTTGACGAGGCTGATTCAAATTCTATATTGTGCATATATACTATTCTATGTAAGGCACAAAGGCACAAAAACTTTCTAAAGTACCATTAAGTTTTTGTGTACTGTATTATAAGTGTTCTGAAGCTATTATGTGATATAGAAATTAATATTTAAGTCATTAAATTCAAGAACACGTAAACTTTTCCCTCTCTGCGCCTGTCAGTCATTCTCCATTCAGCATTCAAACAGCACGTCGCATTCGGTTACAGTCAATGATGAAACGATCTTCAAGATGATTCAATGTTAATCCTATTATACTGGGTCTTTAAGATAAAGGTCTAAAGGTCTATATTTTCGAATGAAGAAACTTTTTCTTGCTGGACTTTATTGCTGTAACTTAATCGTGTTACTTTCTACCGGGTGTCAGACGCTGTCGGTTAGATCACAACACTAGAGTCAGAGCACTATAATTGTTCTTCACGCACACAGTAACTGAAATTTAAAACCTTTAAAAGAAAAGGCTCAATAAACTATTGCATAGATAGATAATGTATAATACACTGTTCATAAATATGTATTTCCTTTGTGCTTTGAACTTTTCAATACGGACTCACTGCGCTGTAACTTCATGTGGCTTCAAGCACATCATTCTCCGCTCGGGATGCACATAAGTGCTTTGTGCTGCACCGTATTGGAGCCGTAATATCATAATGCAGTGATGTAATGACAGATTATTAATTGCCTTTCAATTATATGTTGCTGCGTCATTAAACATCTGTCCTATGCATTTCAAACATTTATAGCAGCCATGGCTATATTTTTTTATGATTTTTGTTATCTTGTTTTTCATGAATGTATTTTTCAAAAATAAGAGCAATGTGTATTATCTATTATTAATATGGTTTATAATAGCATTTTTGTCATAGATTATGACAAAGTAATCATATGATCCACCAGCGAGGAACCAGCAGAACAGAGTGAACATTCATTCTGTTTAGTTCAATCCTACTTAATAGGAATTTATTTAAAATGCTCGCTCTACTCCACACCATTAATGTGTTGTGCGGACATCCGTATTTCGACTTTCGGTTTTAAGTAAGCGATTTAAAAGCTCCCAAGTCCCAGCGGAGTCACACGTTGATTAACCGGTGGGAATATACACAATAGGCCTACCTGATATTGAACACAAGAGGGCAGTATAGCACTACGTATGACTCAGATTATTATTTTTTTATGAATTTTACAACAATTCTGGCTGTTTTTGAACGTAAACATAATTCTTAAATGAAAAAAAGGAAAAATTGGGGAAGTTATAATATTTGTATAATTTAATTTAGAAACAAATGATGTATAATTACATTTTTAGAAGATATGAGGCTTTTAGTGTTTACTTTTTTGACATTACTTTAATCTTTTGCCATAGTTGCACATGTCTACTGGCTAATAAATGTGATGTATCTGTTGAGTTTCAAGCAATTTCAAGCATGCTAAGAGTCCCAAAAGCATCAAAAAAGTAATGTTATAAGTAATGTTAAAGGTAATTAGTTATAAGTAATGTTAAAGTTTGATTCGTTGCCACGGCAACAGTATCAAAGATATAAAAAATTCATTCACAGGTCTACATCTGCCGTGTATTTACATTATACAGATGAAGTTTGAAGCAAATCGGTTAAAAATAAGAGAGTGGTTTCAAAGCATTTTGAAAGTGACACACTTCCTGCTGCCAGTTGGTGGCGCTATAATTTTGACTCACAATAGTCACATCCATGTGATCGGTCTCTTACAGCGAAAACACTGCTGAAGTTTCATCAAGATCAGTTAATGTATGCTGAAGTTATAACACACATCCTGTTTCATGTTTCTCGCCATAATTTCGTTTCCTCGCCACGGCCAAACCGTTCGAGATATAAAAAATCCCTTGGCACCTTTTCATCCTTAATGTCTTGACTTCACGGTGATCGAGTTTTGTCGAATTTGGTTCAGTGTTCTAGGAGCAATACTTTAAATTCCATTGCATGTGTTTTAAACACAACCCTAAATAGCCGTCTTCCTGTTGGGCTGGGGTAAAAAGTAAGAGTGTGAAGTAGGCTATATATGAAACGATGAGATCTATATGTGTACCAAGTTTCATATTATTACATGCAAGTGTGTTTGATTTATGGACCAAATTTTCAGACCAAGTTTATTGACCAAGTTAATCTGATTAATAAACTAATTATATAAAACTATTGTCAATGCACTACAATTAAACTAGTTATATGTCTTTACTTATAAAAAATAAAAATAAAAACTTATTTAAAAAATACCAGGCTTGAGAAATGTATTTTCTTTATGCAGGCCATACACACAGCAGTGAAATGGTTAAGCCCCCTCCCCCTGCACACTCACTCACACACACACACAGACAGGCAAAGACAGAGATGTAGGCTCAGATTGAGCAAGACCACATTCAAACAAACACATCTGACTTTCTGTGGGTCCTAGCTAATAAGTGTAAATTAGAAAGTTGTCCGGCTCGAGGAGTACAATATACATACCAATTTTTGTAACTCTAGTTAAAACTAACAACCCCACTTTTGTCAAAAGGTGGCGCTACTGAGCCCTCACCACGCCTGTTTCTGAAACTTTGCACATGTCTACTGGCTAATAAATGTGATGTGTCTGTCGAGTTTCATGCATTTTGAAGCATGCTAAGGGTCTCAAAAGCATCCTAAAAGCATCCTAAAAGAAGGGTAAAGTTTGATGCGTCGCCACGGCAACAGTTTCAAAGATATCAAGAATCCATTCACAGGTCTACATCTGCCGTATGTTTACATTATACATATGAAGTTTGAAGCAAATCGGGTAAAAATAAAAGGGTGATATCAAAGCATTTTGAAAGTGACACACTTCCTGCTGCCAGTTGGTGGCGCTATAACTTTGACTCACAATAGTCACATCCATGTGATCGTCCTCTTACAGCGAACACACTGCTGAAGTTTCATCAAGATCAGTTAATGTATGCTGAAGTTATAACACACTTCCTGTTTAGCGTTTCTCGCCATGATTTCGTTTCCTCGCCACGGACAAACCGTTCGAGATATAAAAAATCCCCTCGCAAACTTTCATCCTCAATGTCTTGACTTCACGCTGACCGAGTTTCGTCGAATTTGGATCAAAGCTCTAGGAGGAGTATATGACATTCCATTGCGAGCGTTTTACAAACAAACCTCAATAGCCGACTTCCTGTTGAGCTGGGGTAAAAAGTAAGAGTGTGAGGTATAGATGAAACGATGAGATCAACATGTGTACCGAGTTTCATATTATTACATACAAGCGTGTTTGAGTTATGGACCAAGTGTTCGGACCCCGTTCCAGGGGGCGCTGACGAGCCGCCCTACCACGCCCAGGTACCAGCTTCAGCCCAGCTCTGATGGCCGCGGGTTCTGACCCGTGTGCAAAGTTTCAAGAGTTTTCAAGCACGTTAAGGGCCCCAAAAGTGCCCAAAAGGTAGTAAAATAATAATTATTATAATAATAATAATAGTAAAGAAAAATAATCCCAAGGAAAACAATAGGGCCTTCGCCCTTTCAGGGCTTGGGCCCTAAATATATAATATATAAGTAGAGTGTTGCATGGCCTGTAGGACTAAACACTTTTATGGCATTAATTAAAAAAAACTGCTAACAATGTAAAATTAGTACACTCATCTTCTGTGAATGCTCTTCAAACATTTCAAAATGTTAAACTTAAGATAAAAATGACTTTGAAATAAGATGATTGGAACTGGGGGGGGGGAAAACATATTTTGTCACAATATTTCGATTGGATTCAAAATATAAAGATCTTATCTGATGGCAATCCAGACCTTTTATTTTATATTATTTATAACAACCATAACAAACCGTAAATCGTGTGGTCTTCCACAGCTCGTCCCGCAGTTTTTCTTCATCTGTCTGGGAATGGGTGGAGCGTTCCTGTATCTGTTTCGTCTGGCCAGAGGACCTCATGTCACGTAAGGAGATTATTACATACATTAATGGGGAAAGCGTATGAGCACTGCCATTTAAATACACGTTAAAGGAGTAGTTCACTTTAAAAAAAAAAAAACTTTTGCTGATAATTTACTCACCCTCGTGTCATCCAAGATGTCCATGTCTTTCTTTCTTCAGTCGAAAAGAAATTAAGGTTTTTGATGAAAACATTCCAGGATTTTCTCCATATAATGGACTTTAATGGGAACCAAACGGTTCAAGGTCCAAATGAGAGTTTCAGTGCAAACTGTTCAAAGGGCTTTAAACGATTCCAGACGATGAATAAGGGTCTTATCAAGCGAAACGATCGCTCATTAATAAATAAATAACAAAGTTTAAGTTTTATAAGCTCAAATGCTCGCCTTGCTCTGTTCTGTGGTGCGCTTTCGTGACTCTCCTGTTCGAACTCGTTCATCAAAGTGAACAAATCTTTATTTGAGTCATTTGGTTCATTCAACGAACGAAATGAATGAATTGACTCGAAAAAAGATTCATTCATCGTCTGGTGTCGTTTAAAGCCCTTTGAACAGTTTGCACTGAAACTCTCATTTGGACCTTGAACCGTTTGGTTCCCATTGAAGTCCATTATATGGAGAAAATCCTGGAATGTTTTCATCAAAAACCTTAATTTCTTTTCGACTGAAGAAAGAAAGACGTGGACATCTTGGATGACATGGGGGTGAGTAAATTATCAGCAAAAGTTTATTTAAAAGTGAACTACTCCTTTAAACTGATTCTTCTTGGTTATGAAATTTTAGATAATTCATTTGATTCTATTATCAAACACCATAAAATGGCTATAGACCTTATTCAGAGCAGCGCCATGACAGGTATGATAGTGAGGCTGTGAGGGATAGACTTACCGTGTTTCCAATGGCATCCGCTGTAAAAAGCTGAATAAAGCGGCTAGATTACTTACAATTTTCCACAGTTTACATTGTCGGGAGTTTTTTGTCAACTGAAATTTCTTGGAAAGATATTTTTCCAGTGTTTCATGAGCAGAACAATCCGAAAACACATTAAATAACAGTACAGCCCATTGAAGAGATGCAAGTCTATCCCTCACAGCTTCGCCTTCATTCTCATTAAAAATCAAAGATGGCGCTGCCGTGAATAAGGCGTATTTGATGTGTGAAATGCAAAATAAGGTATTAATTTATCCCCAGAGTAAGCATAATTTATATCTAACTGTGTCATAATTCAATACGTGACGCTGAAAATGAATGCTTGATCTAATTTTAATTTTTACAACTATTAAACTTTAATTTAGAATAATAAACAATTGAGACATTATAATTTGTTGACTTTGTTGCCATCACTGTCAGATACAAAATGTGATGTTTAAAAAAGTGTGGCTTATTTGTAATATGTCTTTATGTTTTGTCTGTTGACAGCTGGAACAAAAGCAGTAACCCTGAACCCTGGAATCAGCTCAGTCCCGGATACCAGTACAAGGTACATGAGCACATCACACAGTATCAGTCGTGCTCAGGTCGGGGGTCAAACCTATAGAGGTACATGGGAGACTAGTCTATAACATAACAAATATCACCTTCGACATCATTCTCATTTGCTTCAACGGCAAAAGGAATTTGCACTTCCATGACTTAAACAATATAACGGTTGATAATAGCTGAAGACAGCAGAAGTCAAAAGAGAGAAACTCACTTTTATATAATTTAATTCTATGGTAATTTAGCACAAAGCTTAATGTTAAAGGGTCCATTCTTGTTCTCTGTTATAACGTGATACTAATATGCAAGTCAAAGCGGTAACTCTTAATAAATGAACAACTACACAGGAACAAATGAGTCACACACTACTATTCTAGAACTATTAACTAATGTAATGGAAAAATGTTAACAGATCAGTAGAGTTGAGAAGAGATGTGTTTGTGAACTGCTGTGTCATGTTTGGGTATCTGGGGAGGTGGCCGAGTGTGACACTTCAGGAACATATGGGACATGACCTTTGACCTCAGGCCTATGATAGTCTGAGATAAACATGAGTGTACGTGACAGTGGCTCTCTTATCGGAGAAGACAGACAGAAGCAGACGAAGACCTTGAACCATCTCTTCCTGAATAAATAGAATAAATACTTCTCTTTTAATAAAAACTTGTGTAACACTTTACAATACGGGTGCACCAATATGCATTAATTCATGTTTAACTAATGCACAGATAATCATGAGTTAATGTATAACTAATGAAGAACTAAACCCTTAATTAATGATTACTGCGTCAGCAACTAATAAAGAGTCAATATGATTAATAGATTAAGTAATACATGAATTTCTATTAATTCAACGTGCCATTATGTATAAATTCCTTAATAACATATTTTATTAACTAATAGTGTAAATTAATGTGTTAATTACCACAATTAGTCAAAGCTATGCACTTCAACTTCCAGTTGTCTGCTTTAAGTAATCATTAGCTAATGATTTACAAAGGTATCATTATACTATGACTTTACTCGATGGGGCACATCATTATTAACTAGTCATTTAGTAATTTGCACATATAGACTCTTTATTAGTTCATTAATTAATGGTTTAGTTCTTCATTAGTTATACATTAACTCATGATTATCTGTGCATTAGTTAAGCATGAATTAATGGATATTAGTGCACCCGTATTGTAAAGTGTTACCCAACTTTCCAATCAACCAAACAGATTTGAGGGACAAGTTTACAGTTTAGAATCAGGGTGAAGTACTTAAACATCAGTGTTATTCACCTTTCATTACCCTCTGATTTTAGGGAAAATTTTATGGGTGGGGCTAGGTTTTGGGGTAGGGACTACATTTTGGGACAGGAATGTTGATCTCGGGCCGTGTCTTACTTGGCAAAATCACGGTGACCAGGAAAGCCCCTTATCCGTGTGAGCGACACATATGAGGTGTTTCTCCCTCCTAAATTGTTGCATTTCTTAGTGGTTTATAATCCTGTGATACTTTTGCCTTTTATGAGTTTAATAAAGAACTCTGTCTCGTCTTCTGTCCAAACACACCCCGCCATCTTTAAAGAAAGATCATGTGACTTTTCCGTACGAATGCGATTCAATTCGCAATTTGAAGGGTAATGGAAGCGCAGCGAGTGACGCTCTTTACTGAATGTTGTGGACAGGTTAATTGCTTGTTTCCTTGCAAAACTATTTAAAAAAAAAACAACAACCTTCAGTCAACATTAAAATAAAAAACACAGTACAATACAGTACAGAAAATACAAAATGCCATCAGCATGTTTTTCATGTGTAGGTTAATGGGTTAGTTGGATTTAATATTTTAAGATTTGAAGAGTTCAGATGCAAAAGCCTCTAAATGCCATTTGAAATTTTCTTCTAGAATGATCATTTTTATCAAGCTTGTATATTTAAGTTCAGTGATTTCACTTAAATGGCAATGATAATTACCTATTAATTGTTATTTAAGTGAAATTACTGAACTTAAATATACAAGTTTGACAAAAATCATCATTAAAGAAGAAAATTTCAAATGGCATTTAGAGGCTTTTGCATCTGAACTCTTCATTTATTTATTTATTTTTAAATAATAATTTGTACAACAGTATAGCACTTTCTCTTTGGCAACCATTCTGTGCAATACATGATCAAGGGAATGTGCCGTCATTTCAGACAATCCAGCTGCTAATATATGAGTGAAATTAAAATATGCACAAAGATTGGAATGATGGCAAATGCTGATTTGAGTGCTTGCGAAAGGTTCACTGGTTGACAAGCCGTCGTTCCTGCTGTCAGATGTATGATCCGCTCTAAATTTGACACTTCCTAGCCTAGAAACATGACAGAAAACAGCCATAGTAATACAGACGCAAATTAAACTGCTCTATATAACATCACTGCCTGTCTCGTCCTGCCATACAATCAACACATGTTATCTTTCTCCCATCTTTAGTTTATGGCCATTAACACAGACTACAAGAACCTGAAGAAGGAAGGACCAGACTTCTGAACACGTCATGGCTCAACTTTCATCAGATGCCCTTTACCTCAGCAGTACAAATACAGACAATAATAAAAAAAAACGAGGAAAATAAAACAAATGTGGGACGATATTTGAAATGAAGACCTGTTTTCTAACTAGTTTTATATCTTCACAACACACACTGGGAGACGTGCCTATTAACATGAAATGAAGAGCTGATGGGTGTTACTTTTGTTTATGTGCTTTAGACAGAAACCCCTAAAATTGCAGAGATAACATGACCTCCCCCTAGCGAGCATGAGAAAGGGCGAAGGGAAGACGAGCAGATGTTTGATTTCTGTAAACAGAACCTGAACAGCAAAGACTCATGGGAAGGAGCTGAACTTCCTCTTAAGTCTGGGATTATTTGGGAAAGCAGTTCATTTCAGAGTGACACACATGTTTATCTGTCTCTCTCTCACTATCTTTCTATCTGCACGTATTACTGACTTATCGTCACCATCATACAACACACGTTCTCCTCGCTGACTTGGCAAACCGTACAAACAAACACAGGAAATAGGCAGCCATTAGACTCGCAGTGTTTACTCTCCAGAGTATAAAGTATAAAGATGCTTTACTCATAACTTTACTCATATACAAGATTTTTACATTTTAACAGAAGTTTAGCTAAACATGCCACTATTTGGTCCTTTTTCAGTTCACGAGTTCATAATATTGAGAAATATTGATCATGGTAATTTGTTCATCCATGTATTTCCATTTTTAAAAAACGACCACAAATAATTTCATTTGAAACGTTTAAATTACTAAACAATTAGGAAACTTTTTTGGGGGGAAACGATCCATAAAATATAGGATAATCATAAAAACATAAGACAATGCGGGTTTAAACTAAAAGTATTAGTGACATTTGTTTACCAGTTCACAATGGCCTTTTTAGCATATGCATTTAATCTACTGTCTAATCTAAAGTGACGCTATAATGGGTTCACACACTGTGAGAGGAAATGTTACGTTGCTGGTTTGCGTAGAGTTTAGTGTTTGTATTCCCTGTACATTTTTGATGCATTTGAGAAATATATAATCTGTGTTTTGTGCAAAATGAATAAAGAAAAAAAAAAAATCTACATCTGTCCAGTGACGATCTATATTCAGAAACTTTATATTTCATTTATTTTTATCAGATTGCAAAACCAAATTCGAATTACGATTCGCTTAAACCTGAGAGGTTTTTCCTTTGAGTTTTCCGCGTAGAGACAACCCAGACAGCAAACTGACATTGAATCAACGTGGAAAGACGTCTCTCTTAACATTGAAACAACGTTGATTTTGCTCATCGAATTAACGTTGAACCAACGTCAGACGCGGCATTCTTCAAAGCTAAATGAAAATCGAAAATTGGTTTGCTTTCATAACGTTGAAACAACGCGTTGATTTCAAGTTGATTTTGACGCGTCTGACGTTGGTTCAACGTTAATTCGATGAGCAAAACAATGTCAGATCAACGTTGTTTCGATGTCATGTTTCCACGTTGATTCAATGTCAGTTTGCTATCTGGGAACACCATTGTCAACAACTAAAAACGCTGTATTCTGCCGCCAGGCCATTAGATGGCGGTGAAACACTACAGAACTAACACAGTCTCATCCCAAGTCGTCATATAACTGACGTCTTGGGACGTCTTTTGACCATACGTCAAAATCCGCCTTTTTAGGGTACCCTTAAACGTCGGTTAGTTGACGATCCCGGGCCGTCATACAACTGACGCTTTACCTTTAATGTCGGTTAGCTGACGGTGTAGGTTTAGGTCAGGGGTAGGGCTAGGATTAGGGTTGCCGCGGTGAGGAAAATTTCCCACCGGTTAATCGACGTGTGACAACACCGGTAATCCCGGTGTCACCGTGGAGGGCAGGGCGGGGGGGTTAAATAGCTTTTAAATGCGTGCGCGTTATACTTTCACTTTCGAAATAAGCGTCAATTGCTTGAATGGACAAAAAAAAAAACAACTCGCTGATAATAAAACTTTTATTTATAGACTTTTATTAGCATAACGAACGAATAAAAATAACCCCATGCATAGGCTGAAAAAAGTGAAAATCGGCAAAATGTGGGCCCAAACAAATAAGAACCATAAAACGTTTATTAACGAATAAGAAAATAAAATAGGCCTAAATAAATTACACAAAGTTTAAATGAGATAAAACCAATTAAAAAGAGACGAATATAAAATAAAAACTTCAAAACGGACCTACATAAATGACATACTTTCACTTTCGAAATAAGCGTCAATTGCAATTCAGCGTCAGTTGCTGGAATGGACAAAAAAAAAAAAAAAAGCAACTCGCTGACAATAAACTTTTATTTAGACAGCACTTTTATTAGAATAATAAACGAATAAAATATAGACAGAACTTTTATTAGCATAACGAACGAATAAAAATAACCCCATGCATAGGCTGAAAAAAGTGAAAATCGGCAAACTGTGGGCCCAAAAAAAATAAAACGTTTATTAACGAATAAGAAAACAAAATAGGCCTAAATAAATTAAACAAAGTTTAAATAAGATAAAACCAAATAAAAAGAGACGAATATAAAATAAAAACTTTAAAAAGGACCTTAGCCTACATAAATGACAGCACTCTAAAAAAAAAGTAAAACACTATAAATTGGCATTTATTAACATTAATATATATTGGCCAAAATATTGCCAAACAGGCGCTTTTGCATTGCGTTTTGACACCAAATCTTCCGCCATTATCTTGCTTTTCTGTAATTTGACTCGTTCTCGTCTCCACACGTGCTAAATGGAATCCTGATGCTTGCTGATCTGTGACGTGACGGCACGCGTTGCGCAGTTCATTTTTAATTATAATGCTCTCTTCAGAACTAAATAATTGAAAATTATTATTTTTAATTAATTCAAATAAATATTTTAGCAAAAACGAATACTTAAAAAAAAAAAAAAAAAGTCAAGACATCGCGGTGTCACGGTGGGAAAGTGATGTCACCGGTGATGGGGCTTAAAACCGGTAACACCGTCAACACCGTCTATCGCGGCAAGCCTAGTTAGGATCCGATAACGTCATCTAACCGAAGTTTAAAGTCCCCGTGAACCGGAAGTTGCAAACGATTTTTCTCCAGTGCTGTGACGTATTTCCAAGTGAAACGTAATATTGAACAGAGGGCAGGGTTTTACTCTAGCGCTCCACCTCTCCATCTCTCGCTCATAGCAAACTAACGGTTTGAGGGGAGTGGTTAAGCGTTTCCCCACCCAAACTGTGAAACCTACGTCATCAGAAAAAGAAACCGTTCCAGACCGGAAGAAACTTTTCAGATTTTGATTAAAGATTACCAAGGTAAAACATTTTTTTATATATATTTACTTGCACGGATTAATTGTTCACCACAAGACTAGTAATATGCGCTAACAAAGTAAATAGGTTCAATTTTGATTTCACAGGGACTTTAAGGGTACCCTAAAAAGGCGGATGTTGACGTATGGTCAAAGGACGTCCCAAGACGTCAGTTATATGACGTCTTGGGGTGAGACTGCGCTGACAGAACACATAATACGCATGTGCATGACGTCATCATCTTCAAAGATTCACGTTTGTATTGTTTACTAGATGACTGTTTTTTAACAACTCGCACTTTGAAAACCGTTTTCAATGGTTTAGATTATCAGGAACCCAAAACCCCGTTGTAGTGCAAATGAATGACCAAAACGCATAAAGTTTTCATTTTAATTTGAAAACAGTGTCGTGTAAACAGCCCCTTACATTGCATTTCCTAACAAAAAACTGAATGCATATTGCGACAGGAACAGTGTTTAACAGATCTTTGAGCTTGTTGATGTAGAATAGCTACTTGGCTAAATATGTGGAGGCCATAATGTTTGGCCTGCATACCAAAAAGCAGGTAACAACCACATGTTCCCCTTATCAGCTGTTTGATTGTGAGGCTAGGTACCGATGTGAGGTCCCTGACACCTGTGAGGTTAGCAGGCACGTGCAGAGGGTGGGGGGACGTTGGGTGCTCGAGCACCTGCCCTTTTGCCCCTTGGTGCCCAAAGTGCCCTTTGTCAAGACAAAATTTTCTCTCCTTTTTTTTGTATTTAAAGGCACTTTTGTGGATGCCTGCCCCATCTAACTAGTAGTAAAATTAATGAATAATAATTTAGCCGTAAATAAAATGACCCACATGATGACCTTTCACCTGAACTCATTTTTTAATTTCGCGCGGCTACGCGCATTCCCAGAGGATATCTTCAACTCTTGTGGCTGCTGTTTTATTCTCAGCGAAGTGATTTTGATGTTTGTTTACTTATTATTATTATTTTACTAGAACGACGTGAAGAGAGCATGCAGAGAGATGTTGTTTGTATTGCTGTGTGTAGGCTGTAGAAGTAACGTAGCTTGCTGTTTGAGGGAGAAAAGTTTCACGGGCGTGGAGGGGTGTTATTTGACTAAAAACTATTATTTTTACTTTGAACTATTGTTATTATTATTATTATTACAGTATTTAATTTACTTAAAAAACGTGGAGTGCCATAAAAAAATATTATCACAACTCTGGTAAGTGTATCACATAGGCTTACCAGTATCTTATGTTTTGTGTGCAGAAGCCTCTGTGAACATCTCCCCTAGTAACGTTACTATTGTATACTATTATTGTATTATTATAGGCTACTATTAGCAGCCTGGGCAGAATCTGTAGCTTTAGCAGGTCAGTGAACTAGTGAGCCAGTTCCAAACACTGTCAGCAATAGGGATGGCTCGATACCACAATTTTGGCTTCGATACGATACCAGAACCTAATACCTCGGTATCGATAGCACAGTTGTAAAAAAAAAAAAAAGTCTAAATTTAAGTGAATTGAAAATTTTTTATTAAACACTGCTTGAAACTCTCAACTACCATATGTGCAAAGAAAAGTATAAAAAAAACATCAAAATTTAAAATGTGTAGGTAAAATTATGATTTGGGGGAAAAAAACATTGATATTATACAATTAAAATAGGTTAATATCTATAATAATAGATTAATAGAATAATGAAATGACGTAAACCATTAGCTGTCATGCATCAACAGAGAATTATCAACATTTATTGCATTTATTCATCTTGGTTTGGTTACTGTTTGTGTTTGGGTTCATATTATGCATATAATGCATTGCAAAAAGTGATGTTATGATGTTAAACATTTATTAGGATATTACATTTTTAGGTGATTTTATTACTGATTGATCTAGATTAATCAATGCTATATTGTTAGGCCAGGTTCCTTAGTGAATGTTGACAAATGTAGCTCAATTAATATTATTAATATTTATATTACTACCATCTCTCTCTCTCTATGGGTCGCCACAGCGGCAGTAATGACATTCATTTTACTATCACTTTTATGCTTTATTAATTCAAATCAAATGAATATATGTGTTTGAAATTGCAAAAATGATGAGCTCATGAGACGTAAACTGAATTGGTTCTAGCGTGTCATGCAAGAAGATTTGAGCTTTCGTGTTTACCGTATCATATTTAATTGATAAGCTCTTATTTATGTGCGCTGTTCAGTGTTCAATAAAAGTCTAAATTAAATCATTTGAATGATGAACTCACCCAATGTTGCCAGGGTGGCGGTTTTCCCGCACAATTGGGCTATTTTAAAAAAAGAGTTGCGGGAAAAATTATGGAGTTGCGGGTTGCGTTTTTTTGGGCTATATTTATTATGTATTGCGGCCACAAAAATAATAATAATTAAATTGTAGACAAAGAAAAAATTAAAAGGGAACCGTTTATTAGTGGGTATTGTTGATCCCCGGGAATGAATATTTGGCAACAACCACTGACTGTGGCGGGCGCTATCATAGATGGGCGCTATGTGCGGGCGAGTGGACGGGTCTCATGTGTTTTTGACGTAACATCACAAATCTAGCATCATCACATCACCTTCGAAGTGTTCCAAATGATGATAGAAAAACGATCTGCAAATATTGCAAATGTGAAATCAGAGTTCACCACAGTGATCTAGTAGCTTATGCTGTGAGTGAATAACATAAAAAAAAAAACATTTATTTGACACAGGCAAAGTTGCTTTCTAAGAACTAATGTTGCTGTGAAAGAGGAAGCTGGCTGCCCACGTTGCTTGTCACTCAAGCACTTCAACTGTTGATCATTTAGTGACTACTAGGGTCAGAAAATATCAGAGAGGACAAGTTCTTGACCTTTATTGTATGAGATTGTGTTTCAGTGTGTGATATTAAGATTTTGGGTGAGACAAAAGGTCAAAACTTTAAACTTAACACACACACATAACGTATATCTATGTATCTATCTATCTATCTATCTATCTATCTATCTATCTATCTATCTATCTATCTATATATTTTTTTTTTCTTCAAATAACCAGGTTAACTTTTATTTAAACAGGTGAAACTCGAAAAATTAGAATATCGTGCAAAATTTCATGTATTTCAGTAATTCAAATTAAAAGGTGAAACTTTTCATGATATTCAAAATTTTCAAGTTTCACCTGTATATAGAGGGAAAATATATACATATATACAAACATATATTTATATGTAAATATATATATATATATATATATATATATATATATATACACATAATTTTTATATGTTTTATATATAATACATAATATATATATATATATATATATATATATATATATATATATATATATATATATATATATATAAAATTGGGCTAGTTTTCATTCCATTTGGGCGGGTTTTGAGTTGTCATTGGGCTTGAAATATTTCTGGGACCTGGCAACCCTGAACTCACCAGTTGATCTCTTGAACAAGTCCGGATGAGCAACTGACGAGCGCTTTGGCAGATTTGATGTGTTTAATTCCATGGCAACACATTATTGAAAGCAAAGTTTGCAGAGTGGTGCATTGAGGTCTGTTTCTACACTATTCTCATTAATTTAGTAGGCAAAGTAATGCCTTATTTCACTCATACTGCTCTCTCTATTTATTAATTTCGGGCGTGTGAAAATCCGACTGAGCTTCATTTCCACCGTGTTCCTTCGGTTGCCGGTTTCGCGTGACTCGCGTCAGTTTCGGTAGCGCACTGCCGCCTAGTGGAGAACTTCGGAACAGCAGCTCATCAAATACCGAATTTAACAAAATGATGATATTGTACCGTTTGAAATTTATTATATACCGGTATTTTTGCAATACTGGTATACCGCGCATCCCTAGTCAGCAATCTTTACATCTTGTCATGGTCACATAAAAATGGTTTAATCAGCTAATAGCCTACATCTCTGTTTATTTTAATGTCTACTACAGTCTCAGATCAAATCCAGCAGTATCATCATCATCAGCAGCAGCAGTAACAACAACAACAACAACAACAACAACATCAACAGCAAAGGCAGCAAACTCACTTAAGGACTTTA
>NC_142775.1:1825879-1828379 GCF_988280905.1 Pimephales promelas
CTAAGGCTTCTTCACTTATGTACATCTTTTATCCCAAATAAAGAGCAACTTCCACATCCCGCTTGTTCATTCAGAAAATCTGTGTGTTTGTGTGTGTATGCCCTGTTAAAACACCTCATTCATTAAGCCACCCGAAAGAGATGGAAAATTAGTAGGGCAAGCGAGTCATGCCCCAGTGCCCTATCAAAGTAGTCGTTCACCCGGATTACTGTTGTGCTTGCCTTGTTTAAATGCCAATGCTGTTGTTGTCACTGAAGCTAAAGTAATGTGGGCACATGAGCAGAAGTTTTAAACAGCCCCAGTGGCCTAACGGATAAGGCACTGGCCTCCTAAGCCAGGGATTGTGGGTTCGAGTCCCATCTGGGGTGGTTTACAGCAGAGTGGCGCAGCGGAAGTGTGCTGGGCCCATAACCCAGAGGTCGATGGATCGAAACCATCCTCTGCTAAGACTGCTTACCTTATGTACAAAGTCTGTTCCTACTTGAAGAAAAGTATCCTCAGTTGCAGAAGAGTACTTTAAGTGTGCCTAAATACAAGTCATTTTGAAAATAGTAGAGTATGGCAAGTAAGAAGTAGGGAGCAGAGTGGCGCAGCGGAAGCGTGCTGGGCCCATAACCCAGAGGTCGATGGATCGAAACCATCCTCTGCTAAGACTTCTTTACTTTTAAAGTTACTCTGTTCCTACTTGAAGAAAAGCTGTCACATCTCTGTGCTAAAACTCTTTGTTGTTTTCAGCTGATTTCATTTATGACAGGGCACTTCATGTGCACTTCATGTGTGCCTAAACGCAAGTCATTTTGAAAACAGTAGAGTATGCCAGGACTGTTGTAGGGAGCAGAGTGGCGCAGCGGAAGCGTGCTGGGCCCATAACCCAGAGGTCGATGGATCGAAACCATCCTCTGCTAAGGCTTCTTCACTTATGTACATCTTTTATCCCAAATAAAGAGCAACTTCCAAATCCTGCTTGTTCATTCAGAAAATCTGTCTTTGTGTGTGTATGCCCTGTTAAAACACTTCATTGACTAAGCCACCGGAATGAGATGGACAATTAGTAGGGCAAGCGAGTCATGCCCCAGTGCCCTATCGAAGTAGTCGTTCACCCGGATTACTGTTGTGTGCTTGCCTTGTTTAAATGCCAATGCTGCTGTTGTCACTGAAGCCAAAGTAATGTGGGCACATGAGCAGAAGTTTTAAACAGCCCCAGTGGCCTAATGGATAAGGCACTGGCCTCCTAAGCCAGGGATTGTGGGTTCGAGTCCCATCTGGGGTGGTTTGCAGCAGAGTGGCGCAGCGGAAGCGTGCTGGGCCCATAACCCAGAGGTCCATGGATCGAAACCATCCTCTGCTAAGACTGCTTTCCTTATGTACATAGTCTGTTCCTACTTGAAGAAAAGTTTCCACAGCTGTATGCTAAAACCCTCTGCATTCTTCACTTGTTCTAATCGATGAAAGAAGAGCACTTTAAGTGTGCCTAAACGCAAGTCATTTTGAAAACAGTAGAGTATGCCAGGTCTGTTGTAGGGAGCAGAGTGTAATCCGGGAGTAGAGTACTTTAAGTGTGCCTAAATACAAGTCATTTTGAAAATAGTAGAGTATGGCAAGTAAGTAGTAGGGAGCAGAGTGGCGCAGCGGAAGCGTGCTGGGCCCATAACCCAGAGGTCGATAGATCGAAACCATCCTCTGCTAAGACTTCTTTACTTTTAAAGTTACTCTGTTTCTACTTGAAGAAAAGCTGTCACATCTCTGTGCTAAAACTCTTTGTTGTTTTCAGCTGATTTAATTTATGACAGGGCACTTCATGTGCACTTCATGTGTGCCTAAACGCAAGTCATTTTGAAAACAGTAGAGTATGCCAGGACTGTCGTAGGGAGCAGAGTGGCGCAGCGGAAGCGTGCTGGGCCCATAACCCAGAGGTCGATGGATCGAAACCATCCTCTGCTAAGGCTTCTTCACTTATGTACATCTTTTATCCCAAATAAAGAGCAACTTCCAAATCCTGCTTGTTCATTCAGAAAATCTGTGTGTTTGTGTGTGTATGCCCTGTTAAAACACTTCATTGACTAAGCCACCGGAATGAGATGGACAATTAGTAGGGCAAGCGAGTCATGCCCCAGTGCCCTATCGAAGTAGTCGTTCACCCGGATTACTGTTGTGTGCTTGCCTTGTTTAAATGCCAATGCTGCTGTTGTCACTGAAACCAAAGTAATGTGGGCACATGAGCAGAAGTTTTAAACAGCCCCAGTGGCCTAATGGATAAGGCACTGGCCTCTTAAGCCAGGGATTGTGAGTTCGAGTCCCATCTGGGGTGGTTTGCAGCAGAGTGGCGCAGCGGAAGCGTGCTGGGCCCATAACCCAGAGGTCGATGGATCGAAACCATCCTTTGCTAAGACTGCTTTCCTTATGTACATAGTCTGTTCCTACTTGAAGAAAAGTTTTCTCAGCTGTATGCTAAAACCCTCTGCATTCTTCACTTGTTCTAATCGATGAAAGAAGAGCACAT
>NC_142775.1:1865879-1868379 GCF_988280905.1 Pimephales promelas
GTGCACTTCATGTGTGCCTAAACGCAAGTCATTTTGAAAACAGTAGAGTATGCCAGGACTGTTGTAGGGAGAAGAGTGGCGCAGCGGAAGCGTGCTGGGCCCATAACCCAGAGGTCGATGGATCGAAACCATCCTCTGCTAAGGCTTCTTCACTTATGTACATCTTTTATCCCAAATAAAGAGCAACTTCCAAATCCTCCTTGTTCATTCAGAAAATCTATGTGTTTGTGTGTGTATGCCCTGTTAAAACACTTCATTGACTAAGCCACCGGAATGAGATGGACAATTAGTAGGGCAAGCGAGTCATGCCCCAGTGCCCTATCGAAGTAGTCGTTCACCCGGATTACTGTTGTGCTTGCCTTGTTTAAATGCCAATGCTGCTGTTGTCACTGAAGCCAAAGTAATGTGGGCACATGAGCAGAAGTTTTAAACAGCCCCAGTGGCCTAATGGATAATGCACTGGCCTCCTAAGCCAGGGATTGTGGGTTCGAGTCCCATCTGGGGTGGTTTGCAGCAGAGTGGCGCAGCGGAAGCGTGCTGGGCCCATAACCCAGAGGTCGATGCATCGAAACCATCCTCTGCTAAGACTGCTTTCCTTATGTACATAGTCTGTTCCTATTTGAAGAAAAGTTTTCTCAGCTGTATGCTAAAACCCTCTGCATTCTTCACTTGTTCTAATCGATGAAAGAAGAGCACATTAAGTGTGCCTAAACGCAAGTCATTTTGAAAACAGTAGAGTATGCCAGGTCTGTTGTAGGGAGCAGAGTGGCGCAGCGGAAGCGTGCTGGGCCCATAACCCAGAGGTCGATGGATCGAAACCATCCTCTGCTAAGGCTTCTTCACTTATGTACATCTTTTATCCCAAATAAAGAGCAACTTCCACATCCCGCTTGTTCATTCAGAAAATCTGTGTGTTTGTGTGTGCATGCCCTGTTAAAACACCTCATTCATTAAGCCACCCGAAAGAGATGGAAAATTAGTAGGGCAAGCGAGTCATGCCCCAGTGCCCTATCAAAATAGTCGTTCACCCGGATTACTGTTGTGCTTGGCTTGTTTAAATGCCAATGCTGCTGTTGTCACTGAAGCCAAAGTAATGTGGGCACATGAGCAGAAGTTTTAAACAGCCCCAGTGGCCTAACGGATAAGGCACTGGCCTCCTAAGCCAGGGATTGTGGGTTTGAGTCCCATCTGGGGTGGTTTACAGCAGAGTGGCGCAGCGGAAGCGTGCTGGGCCCATAACCCAGAGGTCGATGGATCGAAACCATCCTCTGCTAAGACTTCTTTACTTTTAAAGTTACTCTGTTCCTACTTGAAGAAAAGCTGTCACATCTCTGTGCTAAAACTCTTTGTTGTTTTCAGCTGATTTCATTTATGACAGGGCACTTCATGTGCACTTCATGTTTGCCTAAACGCGAGTCATTTTGAAAACAGTAGAGTATGCCACGACTGTTGTAGGGAGCAGAGTGGCGCAGCGGAAGCGTGCTGGGCCCATAACCCAGAGGTCGATGGATCGAAACCATCCTCTGCTAAGGCTTCTTCACTTATGTACATCTTTTATCCCAAATAAAGAGCAACTTCCAAATCCTCCTTGTTCATTCAGAAAATCTATGTGTTTGTGTGTGTATGCCCTGTTAAAACACTTCATTGACTAAGCCACCGGAATGAGATGGACAATTAGTAGGGCAAGCGAGTCATGCCCGAGTGCCCTATCGAAGTAGTCGTTCACCCGGATTACTGTTGTGTGCTTGTCTTGTTTAAATGCCAATGCTGCTGTTGTCACTGAAGCCAAAGTAATGTGGGCACATGAGCAGAAGTTTTAAACAGCCCCAGTGGCCTAATGGATAAGGCACTGGCCTCCTAAGCCAGGGATTGTGGGTTCGAGTCCCATCTGGGGTGGTTTGCAGCAGAGTGGCGCAGCGGAAGCGTGCTGGGCCCATAACCCAGAGGTCGATGGATCGAAACCATCCTCTGCTAAGACTGCTTTCCTTATGTACATAGTCTGTTCCTACTTGAAGAAAAGTTTTCTCAGCTGTATGCTAAAACCCTCTGCATTCTTCACTTGTTCTAATCGATGAAAGAAGAGCACATTAAGTGTGCCTAAATACAAGTCATTTTGAAAATAGTAGAGTATGGCAAGTAAGTAGTAGGGAGCAGAGTGGCGCAGCGGAAGCGTGCTGGGCCCATAACCCAGAGGTCGATGGATCGAAACCATCCTCTGCTAAGGCTTCTTTACTTTTAAAGTTACTCTGTTCCTACTTGAAGAAAAGCTGTCACATCTCTGTGCTAAAACTCTTTGTTGTTTTCAGCTGATTTCATTTATGACAGAGGCACTTCATGTGCACTTCATGTGTGCCTAAACGCAAGTCATTTTGAAAACAGTAGAGTATGCCAGGACTGTTGTAGGGAGCAGAGTGGCGCAGCGGAAGCGTGCTGGGCCCATAACCCAGAGGTCGATGGATCGAAACCATCCTCTGCTAAGGCTTTTTCACTTATGTACATC
>NC_142775.1:3323379-3340879 GCF_988280905.1 Pimephales promelas
AACATCAGTGTATCACATTTTCCACAAAAACATTGAGCAGCACTCATAATAATCATAAATGTTTCTGAAGGATCATGTGACACTGAAGACTTTGATCACAGGAATAAATTACATTTAACATACATTCACACAGAAAACAGATATTATAGATTGGACTAATATTTCACTATTTTTGATCAAATAAATGTTGTTATATTTATTAAACCTGTAATGCCGGTGTGTCTGTTCTGTCAGTGTATATATGGGCGTCCAGGAGGGCCTCTGTTCTGTAAGAAAGCGTTTGCCGCCGTCTTACACCACCAGCAGAGCCCAGAGTTTTACGAAGAGGTGAGACTCTACATCTCTGGATGTCTGTGTGTTGTCAGTGCCGACTGTTTTAACGCTGGTTTCTGCGTGTCCAGTTTAAAATCGAGTTGCCGGTTCAGCTGACGGACCGACACCATCTCCTGTTCAGCCTCTATCACATCAGCTGTGACAGCAACAGCAAAGCCAGCACTAAGAGACGAGAGCAGGTGGAGACACAAGGTGAGACGCACAACCCTCGGAGAACAGCCAGAAACACACACTGGGAGACAATTAAAGGGGAGTTAGTATCTCTGTCCAGTAAGACTAACTAAACTCAATGTGTGTGTGCAGTGGGTTACGCGTGGCTCCCCCTGCTGAAGGATGGCAGAGTGATCATGAATGAGCAACAGGTGCCAGTGGCTGCAAACCTGCCTTCAGGATACTTGAGCTTACAGGACAACAGCAGCAAGGTGAGCGTTCGTCCGCTGCATTATTGTTGTGTTGTTGAGTTTGATTTTGTTGTTGTTGTTTTGAGTTTGTTTTTTCTTTTCCTGTGCTGTTTGGCTTTGTTGTGTTTGTTTTTGTTTTGTTGCATTTTGTTTTTTAATTTGTTGTGTTTTTGCCGTGGATTCATTTTTTCTTTTCTTTTTTGGATTTTGTTTTGTTGTTTGTTGTGTTGTTTTTTAGTTGCTTTGTGTTGATTTGTTGTTCTATTAGTTTTTTTGTGTTTTTTTTTTTGTTTGTTTTTTTTTTGCTTTTCGACTTCTCTTTTTTTTTTGTCCCTTACTTTTTTTTTGAAAGACAGTTTATAAAATTGTTTTTTTAACATATTTTGTTTGCTGGTAAATTAGAAAAGTGTACAACAGAGAAGTGTACAGGTACATAAGCAGCCTTCTGTCGCCCTTATTTCTACTTAAAGGGATACTCCACTTTTTTTGGAAATAGGCTCATTTTACAACTCCCCCAGAGTTAAACTGTTGAGTTTTACCGTTTTTGAATCCATTGAGCCGATCTCCGGTTCTGGCAGTACCACTTTTAGCATAGCTTAGCATACATCATTGAAGTGCACAAAACCATTACCATTTCTCCCAAAAAAAATTACCTAAGTGTTTCGATATTTTAACTATTTAAAACTTGACTCTTCAGTAATTACTTCATGCATTAAGACCAACGGAAAATGTGAAGTTGCGATTTTCTAGGCTGATATGGCTAGGAACTATACTCTCATTCCTGCGTAATAATCAGGAAACTTCACTGTCGTACCACGACTGCAGCAGGCGTAATGATATGACGCAGCGCCTGAAAATAGTGCCCAGCTTCCAACGTGACCAGGACTACGTTTGTGTAGTCATTACGCCTGCTGCACTCATGGTGCAACAGTGAAGTTTCCTGATTATTACGCAGGAATGAGAGTATAGTTCCTTGCTATATCAGCCTAGAAAATCGCATCTTTACATTTTCCGTCTGTCTTAGTGCACAATGTAACTACGGAAGAGTCAAGTTTTAAATTGGAAAAATATTGAAACACTTTGGTATTTTTTTTGGTAGAAATGCTAATGGTCTTGTGCATTTCAATGATGTATGCTAAGCTATACTAAAAGTGGGACCACCAGAACCGGAAATCGGCTGAATGGATTCAAAAGCGGTAAAACTCAACAGTTTAACTCTGGAGGAGTTGTAAAATTAGCATATTCCCAAAAAAAAGTGGAGTATCCCTTTAAAGTACCTGAAAACCAACCTAAACCAGCCTTAACTAACTGCCTATGGTGGTGGTTACGGCGCTGTGCATAAGACACATGCCTTTGGTGTGAGAAACCCGGGTTCGAATCCACTGTGAGACACCAATGTGTCCCTGAGCAAGACACTTAACCCCTAGTTGCTCCAGAGGCGTGCGACCTCTGACATATATAGCAATTGTAAGTCGCTTTGGATAAAAGCATCAGCTAAATGAATAAATGTAAAAAATGCCAATGTGATTCCCAAATCTTGTTGTCAGCTGAACCTCTAAAATTGATTTTCTCCATGGGGAATTGATTGGATGGTTGTGGTTTGTTATTGGTGGATCTCATGTTAGTGATGTGAGCCCTCGTCATCAGGAGAAAAGAGATGCCGCTGAAAGAGGGGAAGTTATTCCGATTAAAAATGATGAGAAACATGAAATTAAAACAATGTGCACCGATAAATTATTTATGATAAACACTGCAACACGTCAATGTTGTTTCCAAGGTGACTATAATCCCCTGTGCATTAATTAAGTGTGTCTGTGTGTGTGTTACAGCAGCACAACGGTCAGGAGGTGAAGTGGGTGGATGGTGGGAGGCCGCTGCTCAAAGTCTCCACTCAGCTGGTGTCCACTGTATACACACAGGTGTGTAGCGTCTACCTCATAAACAGACTTATCTATTCATTAATTTTAGTCCTGATTGGTGCTTGTTTTCTCATCAGGATCAACATCTGCATAACTTCTTTCATCACTGCCAGAGTATTGAATCCACGGGCCAAACAGGAGGAGAACTGGTCAAATACCTGAAGGTACTTCCTTTCCCCTATTAGTCAGTCACGTTCAACGTTAATCGTCAGTGACTGACGAATTAGGATCTCGCCTGAGAGCCCAGTCACTTTCAAGTGGTAACAGAACGAGCCAATTTACGTTGGCTAGTGAGATTTACATTGCAAACTGCACCCCTGCTTCCGGGTATATAAGGGCTTGCATGCGATACTCACGTCAAGCTTTCGCTGAGGAGTTGAGTGGATGTTGTTACTCTCTGCTCTATAATCATCGTTGTGGTCAACGGATCGAGTTGGTTCCAGTGTGACGGCATGTTCCAGTGGAGATTGCAAGTGTGCATGGCTGGTTCTTTCCCAAGGTGATTCAACACAAAAGAGCTAATTTCTCTTTTTACAGTAGTCTTTTTCGTCATTCCACCCGAGTACCTCTGGATGTGGTCGTTCCCTGGCCCCGTCTGACAGCTACACCCTCTGCCTCGCGTGTCTTGGCCAGAAGCGCGCTAAGGTAGCCTTTTTAGATGAGTACTGCACCCACTGTGGGAAGATGACCCTTGTGATGTTGAGGTCGATACTAAGGTACTTGAAAAGGGGTGGAGTCACCTCTGCTATTCCCCAATCTGGTTCCTCTGGTGGCCAACAGAAGGCCTCATTGGTTAATACACAGTGTGACCTGTGGATCATAGTGGGGGGCTGGCAAGGCTGTGGAGCTTCTGGTGGCAATCGCTTGGCCTTCTGGGCCTCCCAGCATCTCATTTGGGGTCCCGGCAGATGATCGGATGTTGATCGCCACATCAGGGGGGTTTGAGTCATCTGGGGATGGTAATTCGGCTGCGTTGCGTCCTCTGGGGAGAGTAGCGTTGTCCGAGTCAGATCAAGAACTGACGACCATGTTTGTCCGGGCAGCCCTCGGGTCCCGAACATTTGCGGGTAGATTATTGATATCTCGGGGTGTGGCGCTGAACGTCAGCTTCCCGCTCCAGTGCCCTTCTTCCTGGAAGTGCATGAGGAAGTACTAAGACGTGGAAGGGTCCTTTTACTGCCTGAAGCTGTTCATCTGCCTCCTCCGCTCTCACTACCCTCGATGACAGGGAGGCCAAAGGGTATGTGGAGATCCCACAGGTGGAGCGTGCTGTTTTAGTCCAGTTATGCCCATTAAGTGTTTCCACCAGGTGTGGTCATCCTCACCACCTATCCAAGTTCTCGGCTGCTCTCAAGGCCAAGTCTTACAGTGCCTTTGGACAGGCCCCTTCTGCCTTGCATGCCATGGCCCTCCTGCAGGAATACCAGCGCCTTACTGGCCCAACTGGAGTTCTCAGAAGTCCTGCTCCTCTTGACAGCCCCTCCCTGGTGAATTCCCCTGAGGAAGGATCTGCTTTCTCAGGGACTGGGCGCCATCTGGCACCCTTGCCTAGATCTCTGGAACCTCCATGTGTGGTTTCTAGATGGGACACGAAGGGTTTAAGTGACTTACCCGTGGTATTCAGTCCATTCAGCGAGACCTCCCTCTTCTAGTCAAGCCGACGCTTTGAAGTGAAACCTCTTTGTTGATTGGTATTCTTCTCGCAGAGAAGACCCCAGTAGATGCCCCATCAATGTTGTGCTTTCTTTTCTGCAAGATGGGTTGGAGGAAAGGCTGTCTCCCTCCACCCGAAAGTGTGTCACTGCGATTTCCATACATCACGATGCAGTAAACGTTAAGTCTCTAGGGAAACACGAATTGGTAGTCAGGTTCCTGTAAGGGCGCTTAAGACAGGGCTCCTGACTTCTCTCACTTCTAATAAGAGGGTTGGGGACCGTTTTCGGTCGACAAAGCGTGTCAGGAATTTGGTACTGCTGACTCTCAAATGATCCTGAGACCTCGGCCTGGATACGTGCCCAAAGTCCCCACCACTCCTTTCAGGAACCAGGTAGTGAAGATGCAAGAGCTGCCCCTGGTGGAGGCAGACCCAGCCCTTGTGTCCCTGTTCCCCGTTCATGCCCCTCGTTTGTACATGGATTCTGCTATGGAGGAAAAGGGAAGGGAAAGGCTGTCTCCAAACAGAGGTTATCCAACTATATAGTGGATGCCACCCTCTTGGCATATCTATACCAAGACCAGCCGTGCCCCCCTGGAGTTAGAGCTCACTCAACACATAGTGTTGCTTCCTCTTGGGAGTTGGTGCACAGAGCCTCTTTGGCAGACATATGCAGAGCTGCAGGCTGGGCAACACCCAACACATTCGCCATATTTTATCATCACTGAGTGGAACCGGTGCTGTCTACAAGTAGATAGCCACAGGTCCCACTTGCAGCGCTAATACCTTCCAAGGACGTGATGCTAGTGCTTATTCTGCTCCTCAGTTGAGTTCCCCAGACAGGTCTAATACTTGTGTGTATTCCCCAGTTGGTCAGCCCCTGTACTAGACTTGTTGCCCATATGTTGTGATTCCCCTCCTTAGGTGATCCCATGTGTGTAACTCCATGATACGGCCTCCCTGTTGACAAGTCTGTGTCTTTCCCTTGGCAGAGTTCCCTCTGCCATCTCTCTATGTGATCCTCCCCTGAGATAGGCGGGATCTACTTCAGAGATCTTCCATATGTAGTACTGCCCTCTCAGTCAGTCCATATGAGTAACTCCACATGTTACCTCCCTACGGGCAGGATGGAGCATCCCTTTCCAAAACTGGAATAGGCACACTTTCCCATTGTTATCCAATAGTCTCACTGTAAGGGTGAAAAGAACCCAGGGAAAAGAACCCTCTTCCATAGGGATCCCGATTCGTCAGTCGCTGATGATTAATGTCGAACGTGACTGGCTTAGGGAAAGTCTAGGTTACTATTGGAACCTCGTTCCCTGAAGGAGGGATCAGATTGTTAATACCTTTCGCCACAACTCCTGTACCTCAGTTGACAGCACCGTCTCGGCTCCTCAGCAAAAGCTTGATGTGAGTATCGCATGCAAGCCCTTATATACCCGGAAGAGGGGGTGCGGTTTGCAATGTAAATCTTACTATCCAGCATGCATTGGCTCGTTCTGTTACCACTTAAAGGTGCTTAGGCTCTCAGGCGAGATCCCAATTCGTCATTCACTGACTATTAACATCTCCATTCCCTCCTTCAGGGAATGGGGGTTGCATTAGTAACCTAGACGTTTGTCCTCCCTGAGGATGTTTGAGGCCAGCAGGTGTTTGTTCAGTCCCGAGATCACAGTTCCCTCTCTCTTTTAGAGTCTGCACGCCATGGAGGCTCATGTGATGGTAAAGTTCCTCCCCACCATCCTCAACCAGCTGTTTCGTGTGCTCACCACCTCCGGCCTGGAAGATGTAGCCGTGAACGTCACCAGGTCTGTTACAGTGTTATTTTAGTATCATTTAGATCTCACTTTATATTTGGTGTCTTTAAGTACTAAGTACTTGCATTAAAAATAATAATAGTAAGTTACAATACACTCCTTGTGTTGATGTTGTATTGTAAAACACTTGTGCTGATATTGAGTTGGATACGGGTGAGGTAATCTCGAATTAGCTTTTATTTTTACGTTTTTAAGTTTAATGTTTGGTAAATTTGTTATGTGCTTTTGTGATTTTTATTTATTTATTTATTTTTATAATAATAAAATATATATTTTTTAATTCTAGCTTTATTTTATTTTATTTAATCTTTATTTCATTTTATTGTTATTGTTACTTAATTTATTTCAGCTTTATTTTATTTTAGTCCAGCTTTATTTCAATTAACAGAAATGTTTGAGTTGTAGTGTGGATTAAGGATGATAACCCAGGTATTGTTACTCATTTTGTGTGTCGTTATGCTCTGATCTCGTCTGATCTGGTCTGGTCTGATCTGGTCTCGTCTGACCTGGTCTGGTCTGATCTCGTCTGATCTGGTCTCGTCTGACCCGATCTGGTCTGGTCTGATCTGGTCTTGTCTGATCTGGTCTGGTTTGATCTGGTCTGGCCAGGGTGATGATCCATGTCGTGGCTCAGTGTCATGAAGAGGGTTTGGAGCATCACTTGCGTTCCTATGTAAAGGTGAGCTGGATCATGACATGCCATGTTATTCTTTTGATGTAAAACAAATAATGCTGATTGTGACCCTGAATCTTCGTCATTCTCGTTTTCTTGTGTTTGGTGTGTGTACAGTATGTTTTGAAGACCGAGACAAACTTAACCAACGGTAAAACTGTCCATGAGGAACTGGCAAAAGCCATGACCACCATCCTGAAACCCTCGACGGATTTCCTCACCAGCAACAAACTCCTGAAGGTGACTCTATTGAATCAGATTCAACACCCCTGACAAAGACAAGAAGCATTCTTTAAATATTATTTCCCGAGTATACTTTATGTAGTAAGTCTACTAAAATCAACATACTAATAGTGTATTTGTAAATGTACTATTTTAAAAAAATTCTAAAGGACTAAACTTTCCCACTTTTAGTACATAAAAGTATACTTTTAAGTATACTTTAAGCGTAACAGTAGTAAACTTTACTTTTATTTTTCTGTTGCAACTATACTGTGAAACTATACTACAATTGAACTTACAGGTACTGATAGCGTTATACTCTCAGTAAGCCTGTTGAATACTTTTTATACTGAAAGTATACTTGTTTAAGTTAACATAACATGATGCTCATACAGTAGTTTACTCACACCATGGAGGAATTGTCAGTAAAATCATACAAACCAAATGTGTATCTATTTCTGTGTGAGTCAATGGCACAAAAACGATCATTTCCACCAGTTTACTATTTTCTCTAAGCCATTTCAACCCAAAGCTGATTTGTTATCATAGTATGTAAAGCATATGCTGTAAAAGTACTTCATTAAAGAAGCCAATATGTGTGGAAAAAGACTTTAATAAGCCTCTCTATCAAAACAGTAAATACACCCATACAAGAAAAGTAGACTTGCAATACTTAGTATAGGCTGAAGACTTTTCTCCACACACCTACTTGTCTATGAAAGCTTGTTTCCACCATGGAATTTAAAAAAAAAAAGGTAATTATGAATTTGTATCTAACAAATCAGATTTATTTATTTCAATTCTGATTTTATAACTTGCAATTGTGACTTTTTTCTCAGAATTGCAAGTTTCAAAGTCAGTAGATGTTTAGCGGCTGATCCTGTGTTGTGTACGGAAGATCCTCATGAGTCCTGTGTTCTTTCTACTCTAGTACTCCTGGTATTTCTGTGAGGTTTTAGTCAAGTCTATGGCTCAGTACCTGATCGAGACAGGCAAGGCCAAGGTCAGTACAAGCCAACATCAGTCATGTGTTCTTCTGCAAATGTAAAGATCTGTTTTTCGTGATGTCTAAACTCAGTCAAATCCTGTAGGTTTCGAGGAACCAGCGTTTCTCAGCGCCCTTCTATCACTCTGTGGAGACGCTGGTGACCATGCTGATGCCTCACATCACACAGAAATACAAAGACAACCTGGACGCCACACGAAACGCCAATCACAGCCTCGCTGTCTTCGTCAAGGTGAGCGCGTCTGCTTTCATTAAGACTCAAGATCTGGACGAAAGACTTAAATTACAATGTTCCTCTGTCTTGATTTGATCTGTACTGTAGAGGCTGATCTAACTATTGGTGAGATGTTATAGCAAAATGTTCTTGGTCAGTAGCAGCTTTCCTGAATTCGGTTCACATCAACCACAAACCAAAGTGCGCTACTGCAAATACGTATTTCCGTATTTTCAGATCTTAAAGGTATGATTCGCGTGATTTACTTAAAACTGAGAAATATTCAAACAAGTACTAAATAAACTGCAAGATGTTACATTTCTAAAGCGTTCATTTCATGCATGGATAGCATGACATTATTAGCATGTTAGCCAGGGTTCAAAGCTCCAAATGAGAGCAAAAATAGGCGTTGAAACACTCTGGCTTTTCTTTTTAATGGATATTGGCAATGCGTGATTGTGAGCACGTACTGTAATACGGCTTAATGCGATCATTAAATCACAATGGTCGTGTTGTTATTATATATACTCTGATGCGCTGCGTGTTTCAGAGTAAAGCACAGCACTGTGTGTTGATTCACAGTAAATACTACTGCTGTAAATACTACTACTACTACTTTACATTTGGGAACGCAGTCTGCGCCAACCATCTTCCCAAATTCATAATGAGAATCTTTTATAAAAGATGATGGTCTTTCCTGTGGTTTTCCACCAAAATAAAAGCTCAATGTGTTGACATTTGAAAGCAAAGTAATTACGGCAAGCGTAAATGTTAGTATTGTAATTTTACTATTGTTCTGTTAAATAATACTTTTATTGTAACGTACTGTATTATATTGTAATATACTATAATTAATTGCTCGCTTTTTAAAATAGTATTTTTTTTCAATAATAATAATGACTGGACATTGAATAATTCGATAGTATTATATTAAAATAATATTTTGAAGTACGTTTGGTGCCACTTTATGTTAGGTGTCTTTAAAGGTGTCATATGTAATAATTGAGGTAAAAATATCCAAAAAATGAGCTACACACATCAAAAGAATGAGAAGAAATAAGTGCAATGATGTCATTAAAAAACTGACTAGTTATACTGCTGCCGATATATAAACCTAAATTAGCATGCTAAATTACTAGCCCGGCCCGGCAGGTGTCGTAATACCAGTTTCGGCCATGGGAGGCGGTATACGGGCGGGCAACATTACCACCAGCCAAACTGAAAAAACTGCGTCTTCCAACCTTTTACTATCGTGTCAAATGATTTGAATAATATGCGGAGAAAGAGAGCACAAAACAGCGCTCGTTTGTGTTGTTTGAAGACGTGAGAGTGCGCGCGGCCGCGGCACAACTCACTTTCTGGAGGTATACTGCCCCCATCTGGTATGGAATATGGAATATGATTTGATTTTATGTGCCAGATGGCAACTTTAATGACAATGTGCTTACATTAAAACTAATAATTGTTATGTAGAATGCTCTTGTGCTGATGTGTGTATGGGTGAGGTCAGCGCAGGTTTGGTGTTGGGTGGCTTAACAGGGAAGGAAAGGTCAGCTCTATTAGTGTCTGGAGGATAAATGTGTGTGTTGAATAAACTCAAGCGTGGTCTGTCTTCACCAGCGCTGTTTCACCTTCATGGACCGAGGGTTCGTGTTCAAGCAGATCAACAACTACATCAGCTGCTTCATGGCCGGAGACTGCAAGGTAATCACTTCTGCTTCTAATCTCCGTTCACACACGATCAACAACTCAAAATCAGATTCTCATTATTTTTTTGCCATTGGATCCATTTTCAAATCTGCCATCTCAGGAATATTCCCCCTCTCGTGTTCCTCTCTCTCTCTCTCTCAGACGCTGTGTGAGTTTAAGTTTGAGTTTCTGAAGGTGGTCTGTAATCATGAACACTACGTTCCTCTCAACCTGCCCATGCCATTCGGGAAGGGTCGGATCCAGCGCTTCCAAGGTGACCTTAAACACACGTTATGGTCAGGGGAATAGTGGCTGAATGTGAATTGACTGGCTGATATCTCTGTGTGTGGCATTAATAAACCCAAACTAACAATGAAAATATTATTAATATTAATGTAATTGTGTTTATCCCTCAAACCGTATTTACTTAATAGCCCTTAATCCTGTAATTGTGGACAAATGTGGGCACAGAGGACTCGGGTGTGATCCTAAATTTTATTTATTATAAATGTTATATCACTGTCTTCGATAAAGTTTTGTCTATCCATTTATGGTGTTTTTTTTATTATTTTGGGGGTATTTTTTTATTTATTTACTTCAAAAAGTACCATATTTTCCATGTAAATTATGCTTACTTTTATGTTTTATTTTTTATAAACTACATTAAAATATCATTTCAATAAGTTTTTAGAGCTAAAACCTAAAGATGAAGTGACTTTGCTGTTCACCTGGTGTCTTATTTTGGCTTATTTTAGAATGCTCTAAATGACAGTTTTTCCCATTCATTTCTATGGGTGCCCATTTTTGACCCAAATACAAGATTGAGGAGTTTTTTTCACCCACTTAACATTGTAGAATTGAGTCCAAAAAAAATTGTGTGTGTTCAGGAGGCAAACTTAGGAAAAGTAGTCAAGTCTTGTACCGCTCAGATCAAGGGAAGTTTTTTTTTTTTTTTTAATAAATCAAGACTATTTTGCCCACATTTGTCCAGAATACAGTTTTAGGGTTAAATTAAAAATTTAGCTAACATGAACTAACATTGAACAGTTAGCTAACGTTAACAAAGATGAATAATTACTGTAACAAATGCATTACTCATAAATGCACGTAAATAATAAAAACGTAAACATAAATGCGTGTTAGTTAGAGCCGTTGCTGGGTGGATTACTTTAAATTGTAGACCATTTCTGAATACTAATGACATGACGAAGACTATAGTAATGCAATCATTATAGGTAATATAATCAGACTTCTAACTTTTAGCCTGAACTCGTTTATCCCACAGAGTTTAAAAGAATAATGGACTATAATGATATAATAATACAAAGAGAAACATAAAGAGTGCATTGATTAAACATTACGTTGTGACAGGGTTTGAGCTGCTTGGGCTTCATACGATGATGAAACAGGAATAATTGATTAAACCATAAAAATATAACACTAAAATAAAAACAATAAAGGATTTAAAAATTTTGTCAAAGGACGATTTAAAATATAAAAAAGACGAATTTGTAAGAATGTGGCCTTTCAATACTGTGGTCAATAGAGGGAGTCGGAGAGTTCTAATATACACTACCAGATTATACGTTTTTTACTATTTACTAGAATAATAAAAATGCCACCAAAAAGTAGTCCTTATCACGACTCGTGTGTGTTTTTATCATCTTCTCCTCCATAGCTCTCTCGTTTCATTCACATTCATTTAAACCCTTCATGTACATCATGGTCACGAGAGAGTGAAACACTGTTTATTGGATGTCTGAATGGCCAAACTATTCAAAATTAGGGGTGGAACAATATATCGCAATACAAAAATGAAATAATATGTATCATGGATAGTTCAAGTTTACCCAAAATGAAAATTACCGTGCAAGAACAAATTTAGTGTTTTCGTGTCAGTAATACATTAACCTCTATATAATGTTGAATATCATGCTTAGATGCTCAGGAGTGATGTGTTGTGTTCCTCTGTCAGATCTTCAGCTGGACTACTCTTTAACCGACGACTTCTGTAAGCATCACTTCCTGGTGGGGCTGTTGCTGAGGGAAGTGGGCGGAGCCATGCAGGAGTTCAGAGACGTGCGTCAGATCGCACTGCAGGTGCTGAAGAACCTGATGATCAAACACGCCTTCGACGACCGCTACTCCTCCAAGGTGAGCCAGCGCTCGTGCCATTCTGGGTCTGTGTTAAAGGTGCAGTGTGTAATTTAAGTGGCATCTAGTGGTGAGGTTGTGAATTGCACCCAACAGAAGTAATGGGGCTTTCACACAGGACGCGGTATGCGCTGCACGACGCTATGAAACCCATTCGTTTCAATGGCTTGCGCTGCATGAAGACGTTTTGTTGCTGCGTCGACAAAAGCGCAAGCGCAGCGGTGCGCACCATTGACTTGCTCGCGCGCACGCCACGGTCAAAGTTCAAAATAGTTTAACTTTTGCCGCTGCGCTCTGTGACGATTTTCAGCGCAGCCAATTGAAACGGGACATCCAAACAAACACGGAAATCAAAATGGATGAACAGCTTGTACTGTCGGAATTTCCTGAGCTGTACGATACAGTTTTGACATCGTCAGAAAAGCTGTGTCATGGAGACATATCTCCATTCAAGTTGGCTTGTCAGGTGTGTTTTAATTAGGGCTGTGCAAAAGTTAATTGCGATTAATCGCATCCAAAATAAAAGTCTGTTTTACATAATATATTTGAGTGTGCTGTATATAATTATTTTGTATATATAAATACCTATGCATGCATGTATACATTTAAGAATTATTTGCGCTTAAATTCTGTATGTATATATAAATACATAATCTATATTATACAAATATAAATATTTTATATAGGAATAACACATTTTCTTAAACATATACATGCATGTGTGTGTATTTATATATACAAAATAATTATATACAGCACACACAAATATACTATGTAAACACAGACTTTTATTTTGGATGCGATTAATCGCAATTAACTTTTGCACAGCCCTAGTTTTAATACATGTATAATTTCTTCGTTTGTTATTTGAATAAATGTTTTATTCTAAAAAAGAACTGAGCTCATGATTCGTGTGTTGATTTCGATGTTATGTGTACACGCACACACATATATAATATCATACGGCATAGCGCAGCCAGCGCAACGCATACCGCATCCTGTGTGAAAGCCCCTTTACGCTGGCCGACAGGAAGTGATGTCGTCATCTGAGACAGCAGAGAGTAGTCAGCTGAAGTTTCGTTACAGAGATAAATTAAGATATTAGGTTTACCGTAAAACAATATGTTATTGTGAATATTATTGTTACTTGTTCATCATTGTGTCAGTGTTTTATTCGCAGCTTTTTTTCATAGTGACGAAACGCGGTTGTCCATTTAGGGCCACCATAGAAACAATAAGGCTACCCGCGGTGTGTGTAGATAGAAACGCTCATTCTAATCTAATAAACTTTATACTTTTTACACCACTGAATACATAGTTATGTATATGATATTGCATTTCTGTCAACAGATCCTCCTAAATATGACACAATGCACCTTTAAATACGAGATGTGTGTGTTTCAGGGTCAGCAGGCTCGCTTGGCTACGCTGTACTTGCCTCTGTTCAGTCTGATGCTGGAAAACGTCCACAGACTCAACATCAGAGACGCGGCTCCGCTAACCAGCCAGACTAACATGGTGAGACTGACACCTAGTGTTGCTTTAATTCAGTTCGATTTGATTCTCTGTGTTTAAAGTCCTCCTGTAGTCATGAACAGTGTAGTGAAGTGTTCTTCACTCTGATTCCTCTGTGTATGGCTTCAGAACGGCCGTGATGATCATGTGATGACGACACCCACCAAACAATCGGTCAGTCCAGCGGACAGCGGCCTGCAGAAAGAGGTGTTCGGTGTGATTTCAGGAACAGGTGAGACCCTCTGTGCTCACACCACACACTATAGGACCGTTTACACACAATGTTACTGGAAATTAAAAATGCTGTGCAACATCACACAATCACAACCAATTGTCCTGGAAATCAGCCTTATGAAGCCTACTGTACTGTACAGTGTTTGATACTCACATTTCTAAGGCCTCTCAATGATCAAACTTTGCTGATCAATCTCCTTCTGTGTCGGACTGTGTCGGACGAGTACACACTCGTGTCTTTCTGTGTCAAATCTGCTCTGATTTTATCAAGGAAACGCCAGAATAACTTTGATATTGTTAGTAATATTTCAAGATGAACATTTACTGAAGCAGCTTTACACTTGATTATCCATCATTTATTAGATCAAATATGATCATCAGGATGTTGAGGAAGGTTTATTTGTATTCCACTGCATTATATGTGTTAACTACAGAGTTTGATCATGAAACTAAGCATTTGAATATCATATTACTAAGACATTATTGGCAGGTAAAGAGTGATGACTGATTTTATGCGAGTAGTTGCTATACTGTTATAAAAGTGTCATTGATTTATGATTTCTCTTTTTGACCATATACAAAAATATCTGCACCAAATTGCATATTTTGCCTCAATGTGAGCCTCTGAATAAAATAAAACTGTTTTTTCATATTCATATTCTCACAAAAGCCTGATGTATCAAATATGATACTCAACAAAAAAACACATGCAAACCTTTTGATTTTGTTCATATTTTGTGCACAATTTTTTAAACAATGTTGTTTTATACTAAAGGTCACAACTGTCCCATTACAGCGGATAATGTTGTATTATTTCGTATGTCAGGCTTCACGTGGTTATATGTGGTTGAATCTCCCTGAAGAGTGAGTGCGAGTAGTTGCTATACTGTAATAAAAGTGTCATTGATTTATGATTTATCTTTTTGACCATGTACAAAAATATCTGCACCAAATTGCATATTTTGGCTCAATGTGAGCCTCAATAAAATAAAACTGTTTTTTCATATTCATATTCTCACTATATCAGTCAAAAGCCTGATGTATCAAATATGATATTCACCAAAAATTTTTTTTTAATATTTTGTGCACATTTTTTAAACAATATTGTTTTATACTAAAGGTCACAACTGTCCCATTACAGCGGATTATGTTCTATTATTTCGTATGTCAGGTTTCACGTGGTTATATGTGGTTGAATCTCCCTGAAGAGTGAGTGTGTACAGTGTGTTGAAGTGTGTGTTGTGTTCGTCAGTGTCTCCACACACTCCGAGCGTCAGCTCTGTACGGCACACGGACTCGCGCTACTCCCTCATCAGCACAGACTCCGGGAACGGCCTATCAGAGCGCAGCGTTGACAAGCCACACCCCCTCGACAAGGTACCGCCCACATGACCTGACTGAGTACAGTACTACTAATGGACCATTACTGTCTGTGTGTGTGTGTGTGTGTATGCTAACCTGTTGATATATGTGTGTGTGCTAACCTGTTTTAGTGTGTGCGTTCGTGCTAACCTGTGTGTCTGTGTGCGTGCTAACCTATGTGTGTGTGTGTATTTGGGTACTAACTGTGTCTCTGCGTGAAAACCTGAGGGTGTGTGTGTTTTTTGTACTAACCTTTGGGGGAGTTTGTGTGTGTGTGTGCTAGGGCTGCACGATTAATCACAATTAACATGAAATCGCGCTTAACCGATTTGGATTATTGTGATTATTTGTTAGCGCAGCTTGCCATTGATGTGCGTCTCTGTAACGCTGCTCGCGTCAAACATGAGAAGCATTTGAACCTCTTGTCCAATAAAAGACCATATTTAAAGAATCAATCAAAGCGTATAGTATGATGCCCGATAGGGATTTCCTGGAATGATGTGCGTTATCGTACTTTTACAACTGATCATTTAAATAATCGCTGCCTTTGCCAAATCGCGAGCCGTTTCATTTCGATTAATGGTGCAGCCCTAGTGTGTACTAACCTGTGGTTGTGTGTCTCCTGCTGCTCTCAGCGGGCTGGTTTCACGCGCCGTCACTCTGCCAGCGTTCTGCGTTTCTTTACTGACTCCGAGGAGACGTCGCTCTCCGCTCGTCTCAAACGCCAGACCATGGACTTCTCTCTGCTGTCTACACCGTCTGAGCAACACACACACCCTACACAAGTATTACATCACTTCTGACCTCTGACTCCTGCTAGTACTGCTCACATGTGACCTCTCACCCTGCACTGTCCCAGTGTGTGTGTGAGTGTGTGGCTTCACCGATCCCCCCCTTTCCTCCAGCCACAGGACCGGGTTTGAACGGGACAATATAAGTCCGTTTCGTTCCTAAGGGCTGCGTTGGAAAGCTAGCTTGAAGCTAGAGTGATGGAATAAGAATAAGCTTGACTTGTAGGCCTGCAAATATAATGCTACGTTCACACCGGACGCGAATCGCGCGTCAAATTTGCGCCTGACGCATCTAGTTTGACGCTTGACCACTTTGTGGTATTCCGCGTGGCAAGAGCGAAACTGGCGCGCGTAAAAACAAAAGTTTGAAGCGAAATTTACGCGCGTCAGAATCGAAATCCGTTGGCGGCCATTGTTTTTATGTCGACCGAGCATTCATCAAGAGAGTTACCGCTCTGTATTTACTCTGGAGAGCAGAACAGCGGCGTGGGGATCATCGTCGCCGTATATTTGTGTCCACCGGACCCTTCGGAGCCGAACCGTTTGACGAGTTTCACCATTTGCTCGCTCCAGGAGCTGCGCTGGATGACGACCGCTGTCAGCGGTACTTCCGCCTGTCACGCGCCCAGTTTGATGACCTGTTGTCCCGCATCGGAGCGAGGATCACCCTCGCCCTCATCCATCTAATCTAGCTGTCATTTATTTTTGTTTTGATGATAAATAGAGCCAGCCTTCAAAAGTTATTAACCTGTCCTGTGATTTTTTATTTTATTTTTTTTTTCTCTCTCTCACGTCCAGACACGAATTTATGCACATATGTTGGTTGTCTTTACAACATAATACTATTTTATATAATCTAGCTATGGAATGAATAACATTCAATACAAAATGAACATGTCTCGTATATAGAAATAATGTTTTAAGTGATAAAACATTTGCTTTGTTGTGCATAATCCCACTAGTCATATTAACAAAATAATTTATTGAAGCATCCAGACACTTCACCACGTGAGCAAGCAGCTAGGCTCCTGATTGGTTAGCGCGGTGCGAATTCACGCCAAAGTTCAGATTTTTCAACTCGGGCGGCAGACGCGAATTCGCGTCAAACGCGTGAATGCACAAATGGCACATTCGCGCGTAATGCGCTTAACGCGCCAGATGCTCAATTCGCGCCATTCGCGCGAACGAGGCGTATTCGCGTCTTCCACGGCTCATTCGCGCCACAGGAATTTTTCACGCGCGTAAAGCATCTTTGCATTGACTTAACATCGAAATCATTCGCGCCTGACGCCCTATTCGCGTCCGGTGTGAACGTAGCATAAGGACACGTGATCAGACATTATCCTTGGTGCACAGGAATTTGTGTTTTATGTGCATGGCAAGCAGAGACAGGCTCCTGCAGGAATACTAGTGCATTTAACAGGATGCCTCTCTCAGCATATTTTGCAATAATATACATTTGGATTGGTTCAGGTCGCTTTCACAAGGCAACATTTCAATGTGTACCAAAATGTGT
>NC_142775.1:4675879-4693379 GCF_988280905.1 Pimephales promelas
CTGCCAATGAGAAGGTCTGTTTCCAAGAGAAAATGGGGTCAAAACATGATAGTTATAAAAAAAAAATAACACGTTAATCATATCACATTCTTGCCGATGTATATTTCCAGACTCAGTTTCAGTGAGAAACTGTCAACTCACCTCAACATCTCGATCGAAAACGAACCAGAGCATTTCGTGCATTTATGGCAAGTGCATCTATACACCACAACGTGAATGTCACCTGGCAAATGCATTCTGGGACGGATCTGAATTCGTCTGATGATGTGCAGAAAACGCTCACGCCCATTGCTTTCCTCCCGTTTAAATCTGACAGGCAGTGGCAAGTAGCAAACACACTACTGTCAACGCAAAGCCTATTATATCATTTATTCCGTATTACTTTAATTAATTAACCATAAAGTTAACTCATTGTCAGTTTCATTTCAACAGTCTTGGGCATAAACGCCTGATAATAGGCCTAAATCTCTCCTGACGAGCGTCATTACGGCATCATGCACGGCGCCATTATAACCTCTTCCGTCGCAATAATAGGCTAACTAGGCTTGTTTTTAATTAGATGCGATGAAGTGAACTGCAAATTGTGGAAAGTTGGCAATGCTTAACGCGAACTGAAATGCGCGTATCAGGCGCGCGCCATGAGGCTTGAAGCTGCGAATCACTGCGACTACCTGAATGACATCACACTTCGCAGATGAATCATATTTCTAAGAAATAATACGATTATTGCACCCTTCATTGGAAGCTCACACGCGGAGTGATATTGTAGCACTGTAATTCTTGACAGCTGTTACTATAATTCACGAGCAGTCTGTCAGTCTCGCCGTTAGTTCCCATCTCAGAATGCTTTAAATGAGTCCCACTGACAGTAGGGTCAATGATTTACATGTAAATACTCGCACATATAGCTCACCAATATTTACAGATATTTTACAGATTTCCAGGTCGTTTAGCTTTAAAGTAAAATGGTCAAATGTTTTATGCAGGCCGACCACAATTTGAATCAATATTCACAGTGAAAACAAACAGACCCCCTTATTGAATCTGAGATGTCTGAATCAGCTCTAATTGGTCTCACCTCATAAATGAAGGCTTTATAAAGTGTATTGGGTTGAGTAAAACTAAAGCAAACTTGAAATCAGTTAATAAGCAATAGAAATAAGAGTCAAATTGCTTCTGACAGAGAATTACAATGCATGTACAATAAGCATCTTCAGATCGTGTGTGTGTGCGCGTGCATGTGTGTCCTGATAAACCCTACATTATGGGGACAAAATGTCCCTACAAATATGGCAATATCCGAAATCCCTAATTGTTTGCTCCCCATGAGAAAAACAGCTTATAAATCATTCTGATGTTTTTTTGAAAATGTGAAAATGCATAAACTTTTCTGTGATGGTGTGGTTTAGGATTCGAGAGTTATGTATATAAGTGCTGCTGCTGTCCGTGGTGCTGATCTTCAATATTTTCAATATGAATATCCAACATTCAGAACTCATGCTGAAGGCCTAAATTCATATGATCAGATCCCAAACACACAGCACCACCCGTATCAAGCATTGACAGTTCTCACCCTATATTTGCTGGTCTTTTTAACAGTGTTCCAATAATGTCCAACTAATTTATCATTTAAATACAAAGTGCTGCATATATGGGATAATAGATATTGAGATATTAATAGATATTAAGATATTACAGGCCAGATTTATTTAACAGATTATTTGAACTGAATTAATCAGAAACACTGGGATACTGCATTACTAAATCAATGAGACCACAATATATTTATACTGCATATGCACATAACCCAAATATTGACAAACCCAAATTGTATATATATATATATATATATACCAAAAAATTATTATATATATATATATATATATACACACACACACACTCTCTAACATTTGGGTTTGTCCATATTTGGGTTGAAACAATATACATATATAATCATTTTTTGGTATATATATATATATGAAAAAAAATTATATATATATATATATATATATATTATTTTTTTTCAAAATATACACCCAAAAAATGTTTTTTAGACAGTTATTTATATATAATTTGTTGTGTGTCAATAGGAAATATCAGTTTACCTTTCCAAACATTCCTTTTGCCATTTATTATAATAATCCAGAGATATGTTTGTATGCACAAGGAGTCTGACAACAGCTGGTCTGATCTGATCTCACCATCATCGAGTCCGTCTGTGATTACATGAAGAAACAGACTAAATGCAGAAGAACTGGGGCAACGTCTCCAAGACTACTGGGAAAAGTTTAGGCACTTGTGTAAAATTAATCAGTTAACTTCTATTAAATCAAATCAATATTTAGTGTGAGCACCTCACTGCACATTATTAGGCTAGGCTATGTCTAAAGGTGCACCAATGCTACTTCAATGAGCTCATTGTTTCCGCCTTAAATTAATACATTGCTTAAATTAATACATAATTAGCTATAACTGTGCGATCTGTACATGTATATTTCTGAAATACATAACTTGGACAGTTACCTCTGATAACCACACAGTAATCAGATTACTCTAAATTGTAATGTAGACATGTATTTTCTTTAAAGCTGCTTTGAAACGATATGCATTGTAAAAAAAAAAAAGCACTAGCTACACAAATAGAGGTGAATTGAAATTAATTGAATGAGCATGATCTAAAGGCTCTGCTCATCTAAATGACGTAAGATTTTTCCCTACAATCATTTTAATGGCTTGTCTTTCAATAAATTCTTTTTTTTAGAATAAAAAAGCAAGTTGAATGCATAGGCTATTGTTAAAATAGCAGCAGAGGTGCATATATATTATTATTTCGTATTATTGTTTTCTATCAAAATACAAAATAAAAGTAAAACACGTGTATTTTTTTTGCAATAAATCCTTTGCTTTTCGTGTTTTGAACTTTCCGGAAGTACGGCGTGAAGTTCATTGCTTTTTCCCGCGCTTTGAGTGCTTGGTCACGTGACAGAGCAGTGAAGGAGAGGAGGTCCGTGGCGCGTGGGCTTGTGGGAGCACTTTGATGACGTCTACAGTTGAAGTAGAGGAATAATAACGTCGGTCTCTACTGGATTTCGTGTTCACGGGTAAGGCATGCTAAATTATGTTTGGTTTTGTCAGATTTCGGCGTGGTTATGAACATTAAAGATGCGCGTTAGTGCGTGCATGAAAGAGAACAACATGTCGTCTTATCATGTCCGCTGGATCAGCTGCTAGTAGCGAGTTAGACTGTCATAGAGTCATTCTTCTTTAATAAAATGTTATTCTTGCTATTCTAGTTTAAGGAAGTTTCATCAGTCGGTGAGTTTATTCTATGCTAACACATTTAAAGCGTTTGTTTTACACATTTAAAATGTTTTAGCTACCAGAATGAGATCATTTATGAAGTTTTTGATTAGCATTGAATCGAGTCAAGTGCAAATGTTATCATGCTTGCGACTTGTCCCGAAGTTACTCAGAAGTTGAAAGGGTGAGGTTGAGTTAGAAACAAGTTATATAAAGTGACTTAGACATGTGTCCTTTTTGTAGTTTCATGCATTATCTAGTACTCTGATTCATACAGTCAGTCTGCATTTAAAGGTCCTTCTATCCGAGAACCCTCATGCAGTTTAAAATAGAGTAACGTTAGTGTCCTGTTACTTTCCAGAGCCTCCAGATTTTGTGAGCTCCTCTGGTGATATCTGATATCACTGAGCATCTAACCCTGCTTGTGCGAGATACTGAGGGTTCATAATGTGTGTGTGCAGTCAAAACACAATTTCTGAAAGTGCAGCTTAAATGGTATTGATTGAAGAGAGAAAGAGAGAGAGCACAAATACGCTTTTCAAGCAAAGCATTAAACAAGGTTTGGTTTAAAATGATAAAAACAATACATATTTTTTTGAAAACTGAGACAAGATGATCTGCTGTTTGTCGTGAATACATGTTGTTGGTTAATGTGATTGTCTACACCTGTGTTGCTTTAGGAGAACTGACTTTAAACCAGGGAAGAGAGAATTAATTTAGATTTTTTTTTCAATCGATTGTTTTTTTCTTCTTCGAAAATTATGAACAAACAGTGCGACAAATCGATGCGATGCATACTAATTTATGTGTTGTCACAGCCCTTCTTCAAACATGCATTAAAATGGATAAGAAAAGTTCAAAGTTTTTCTTTGAAAAACTCATTCATACATTTGTAAGTGAAACTTAAAGGGAATGTTCACCCACATAATTTCCCTCATGTCTTTCCAAAGCCTTAAGACGTTTTCATTCATCTTCAGAGCACAAATAAAAATCTTTTTAATGAAATCTGAGAGATTCCTGTCCCTCCATTGACAGATGCAACTACCACTCTGACCGTTCAACATGTGCATAAAGCGATCGTTAAACTAATCCATTTTAAATGAGTGGTTTAGTCCAAACTTTTTGAAGTAACTCGATAGGGTTGGGTATCGTTTGAATTTGAACGATTCTGATTCCGATTGCGATTTCTTGTTTCGATTCCGGTTCCTAACGATTCTCGATTCTGATTCTTTTAAGAGGCAGGGTCAAAAAAGTTTTGCTAACCTTGCTAACCAACGGCCTTCCTGAAGGAAATACTCCTTCTGTAAAAATACTCCTTTTATCACAAATTTTGCATTTTGCCGCGATTTCGTTATTTTTAGAAAAGTGAAGCCACACTTTGGATCGCTGACGTAAGGTACTCATGTTCGACTCGCGTGGTTATGCCAACACTTCTGGTAGACGCTTCTTCGTTGGTGTTGTTCAGCGGTTTCTTCTTCCGCTCGGCGGACTGTGAATATCGAAACTAGGAATCGAAATTTTAACTTTTGAACGATTCCGGGAAAAACGAAAAGTTAGTCTCGGTTCCAATCGATACTCGATTCTCGATACCCAACCCTACAACTCGATCACTTTATATGATGAACAGATTGAATTTAGACTTTTATTCACATATAAACATTGATCAGCAAACATAAATAGAAGCTCAATGCATGATATGAAACTTCATTGGTTCTTGCTGAAGCTCAAACGTGATGCGTAACTTGAGAATGAACCTCATTGGTTCTTGCTGAATCTCAAACGTGATGCGTAACACAAGAATGAACCTCATTGGTTCTTGCTGAAGCTCAAACGTGCTGCCTAAATCAAGAATGAACCTCATTGGTTCTTCGAGAATGAACCTCATTGGTTCTTGCTGAAACTCAAACGTGATGCGTAACTTGAGAATGAACCTCATTGGTTTTTGCAGAAACTCAAACATGCTTCCGTTAACCAAAACCGACGTGTGAGTCGATTAGGGTTGGGTATCGAGAATCGAGTATCGATTGGAACCGGGACTAACTTTTCGTTTTTCCCGGAATCGTTTAAAAGTTAAAATTTCAATTCCTACTTTCGATATTCACAGTCCGCCGAGCGGAAGAAGAAACCGCTGAACAACACCAACGAAAAAGCGTCTACCGGAAGTGTTTGCATAACCGCGCGAGTCGAACATGAGTAGCTTACGTCGGCGGTCCAAAGTGTGGCTTCACTTTTCTAAAAATTAACGAAATCTCTGCAAAATGCTAAATTTGTGACAGAAGGAGTATTTCCTTCAGAAAGACCGTTGGTTAGCAAGGTTAGCTAAACTTTTTTGACCCTGCCTCTTAAAAGAATCGGAATCGAGAATCGTTAGGAACCGGAATCGAAACAAGGAATCAGAATCGGAATCAGAATCGTTCAAATTCAAACGATACCCAACCCTAGAGTCGATGAATGTTTATTTGTGAATAAAACCCAAATTTCATTTTCAATCTGTTCATCAAAATTTTACTAAACTGATCAATTCATATGGATTAGTTTTCGGATCTTTTTATGAACTTTTTGAAGCGTCAAAGTTTTAAATGTGTAGCTGTCAATGGAAGGACAGAAAGCTCTCAGATCTCATCTGTCATCTGAAGATGAACGAAAGTCTTACGGGTTTGGAACGACATGATGGCGAGTAAATGATGACAGTTTATTTTTGGATGAACTAACCCTTTAAGTGTCCAAATATTTGTTGGTGAAAGCCCTCTGAGTCTTTATAATCCGCTCTGTAATCCTCAAATCACCTCGAGTGGAAACCGTCTATCATGATCTCGTTTGGAACTTAATTATTGTTGTTGCTGAATGAAGCGGTTTCCTTTGTGAACAGGTGTCCGGCTTTGGCGTGGAGTGACGAGAGTGACGGCTAAGCGAGATGGGCGCTGTGGTGTCTCGGTGGAGGGTAAATGTGCTTCAGTCACTCAAACTTGTAGGATGATGTAGCCTACTACTTGATTTTAATGTGACATGGATAAATGGCACACATATATGGTGTTAATATTGCATACTAAGGGGTTTAACTAAGGTATACCAATATAAATATAGAAACTTTTGTACCTCTACCAATCTTCAATTGGGCAAATATTTGCTTTATTGTTGGTTGCTTTTTTACTTGTGTGTCCTTTCACAGGCCAAGCCGTCCACTGTAGAGGTCTTGGAGGCTCTCGATAAGGTATAAAACTGCTCGAGTCTCAACCATTTTCTGCCATCCCTCATTTTGTGTGTTGTAGGGCTGTCGCGATAACCGCAATATTGTAGTACCGCGCTAACTGACAAGTCAACCGCAGAGGATTGCACGTAACCGCAGCAACCGCGAGAGAGATCGGCAGAGCGCGTGCGATTACCTGCGTCTGTCTTTGAAGTCACATATATTCGTGAAAAGGTTGCCGTGTCAAAAGAAAACAAACTATCTGTCATATCATCCTTTTAACGTTCACGTCACGGGTCTGTCAGTCTATCTCTACAATATTATTCGGACGAATTCCATTCCTTATTTTATTTAATATTTAAATAAAATTTGAATATTAAATGCTAAATGTATCCTATTATTAATATGTACGACACTACACATGCTCATGGATTGCCAATGCCACTATAGCATATGATTGTTGTTACACGTTCAGTCCACTAGAGGGACCGCTAATACACATTTTATTAGTGCGGAATACGGTTGAAGCGCTTCCGATGGTTTTCGTTTGATATCTCTGCGAAAACACCACCAAAAATTCTGGAACTTACATCGTTCTTTTCAGTTCGACTACGCTTACAACAATCTCCGTTGAGATATTTGCGTTTTTCGCTTCAGAGGTGCTTTAGGGGGCGCTTTTTACGTCGTTTTTGACAGTTGTTATGATGATACACCATGGATAACTTGTGTTACGATTCAAAGACTTTATTGTTCATCAGATGAAACGAAGGCATTTCGTTTTCACATGCTTGGCGAAAAGGCACGATTGCATATAAAAGAAAATTTAAAAAATATACATAAAAAAAGCAATATTCGAACAGTAACTTCAGCATTCGAATAGTATTGATTTTTTTTTTTTTTTTTTTTTTTTTTCAAAATATATTTGGATTTCGGAATTCGTTCCAACAGGCCTAGTATTCACCATAAATGTGTTTTAGCAATAGCACTGGTCAGCATCCCAAGCCGCGAGGAATAAAATCAGCGAGTCACGGATTGAATCAGCGCCATATCGGTCTCTAATAAGTGAAGCTTCAGTTACCCATGCGACGCATTACTGCTCAGCTGAGCCTTGAAAAGTGGAACTCGAAGTTAAAAATAATTAACACCTTGTTTCATTACATCTCTTTTAACGAATCAGCTTTTTTGAACGTGTTCGTTGAATGAACGGTTCAATGACTCACTCAAAGTCCATTGTCGTAACAATGTGCGCGCTGACTGAAAGCCTTTCAGTGCGCATATAGACGCTGTTTAGTTTCGGTTACTGAAAATGTCCTCGTTTTTGCCCATGCTGCCCACATCATAAACTAAATAAATGAATGTAAACTTAAATAAATAAATGGCGGTAATACCGCACATCACGCTATTGAGCCACTCAACATTACTGCAAGAGAAATTCCATAACTGCGACAGCCCTAGTTTGTTGAATTTCCTGACATTGAAGGGCACTATTAAAATAAAAAAAGATAAATCATTTAAAATAAATGCTGCAATATTCCACAATGAAATAAGAATTGTCCATTTTGATTTGATGGTGACTTCAAACTGGGGTTAGTTACACCAGGTTTTTTTTTTTTTTGGTTCAGTCACACCACATTACAGACAAGCCTATAGACTGAACAAATAATACACATGCGCATGACCTCACTGTTTTAAAGGAGTAGTTCACTTTTTTTTAAAAAAATTGCTGAAAATTTACTCACCCCCATGTCATCCAAGATGTCCATGTCTTTCTTTCTTCAGTCGAAAAGAAATTAAGGTTTTTGATGAAAACATTCCAGGACTTCAATGGGGTCCAAACGGTTCAAGGTCCAAATGAGAGTTTCAGTGCAAACTACAAACTGTTCAAAGGGCTTTAAATGATTCCAGACGATGAATAAGGGTCTTATCAAGCGAAACGATCGCTCATTTAAAAAAAACAAATAACAAAGTTTAAGTTTTATAAGCTCAAATGCTCGCCTTGCTCTGTTTTGTGATGCGTGTTATAAATATGATGCACGTTATATATATGAGCTTATAAAACTTAAACTTTGTTATTTATTTATTAAATGAGCGATCGTTTCGCTTTATAAGACCCTTATTCATCGTCTGGAATCGTTTAAAGCCCTTTGAACAGTTTGCACTGAAACTGTCTTTTGGACCTTGAACCGTTTGGTCCCCATTGAAGTCCATTATATGGAGAAAAATCCTGTATTTGTTTCATAAAAAACCTTAATTTTTTTGTTTGACTGAAGAAAGAAAGACATGGACATCTTGGATGACATGGGCTGAGTAAATTATCAGCAAGAGTTTTTTTTTTTTTAAAAGTGAACTACTCCTTTAGTAAAACATATGTTTGTTGTTTACATGGAGATGATAAGACTATCGTTTTCAAAAATGTTACTTTGAAACCCGGTTGAAAAAAATGGCCAAAATGCATAAAATTTTCCGTTTTTAGTTGAAAATGGTATTGTGTTAACATTAATTCACTCTTACTCAAGATAAGGCCTTTAAAAGGTCTTAAATTAATAATCCAGGCATTAAATGTTGCATGCATACCAAAAAATATTTTTTTGTCATATTATCTGGTACAAAACATCTAAACATCCTTAAATTAAGATACTTTTACTTAAGATACCTCATTACTTGTAAAATAAAGTCTAGAAACTAACAAGAGCTCAAGTGAGTTTATGCTGAACTCGCTGGTGGATTTGTTCTCGTTTTAACTTCCCTTTGAAAGAAGTCGATTTTTCTGAGCCCATTGGTAGATGTTTGTTGATATCGCTTAAATCAATTTCACATAAAACAAGACTTCATATATTATTAAAGACTTTAGTAAGACTTCATATTTTTGTGAAATTAGTCAAAAAGTAATGGATATTATCTGTTGTAAGTTGTATAGTCAAACTCTGAAGTTTTGCTAATAAAACTCATTGTGTTTTTCCCTAGACATTTCCCTTTAGTTTATTCGTTAAAAAGGTCTTTTAAAATGTCTTAAATTTCCCTTTATAAAACCTGCTTTTGTAGGAAAGCACAAATGCAATTAAATATGAGTGATAATCCAAATGTGACCGTATTTTCCATTTGAATGAGACTGAGGACGTGTTTCTGAATGATCCCTCAGGACATCCAGGCCCTTGAGGAGAACCGAGAGAAGACCCAGAAGCAGAGGAAGCTATGGGTGTACCGACTGCTGCTGTACTCGGTCCTGCTGTACATGATCGCCTGTACGGTCGTCTACGTCTGGTACATCCCGGAGCAGACCATTGGGAAAGTTATAGTGGCGTCGCCATTCTTGATATTTCCTCTGGTGTAAGTGCTTTGGTTTCAGTCTTCGAGTCCATTTTTTTTTTTTTCAATTATGATGACTTTTAAATGAAACTGCTTTTCCTTCCTGTAGAGTTTGGCTCTTGAGGAAACTGCTGATTGTTTTATACAACAGACGGACGGAGAGAAACAGTAAGAGTTTCCCTGTGAACCCAATAGCAAAATCTGAATACTTTATATTTGATGTCAATACGAGGTCAGTCTGTAATGACACCAGAGTCTTAAGGCTCATTCACACGCCAATGATCACTATATGCTACAATCTATATATATTAAGCTCTTAAAGCAGGATGGATTCTGATTGGCTGTCACTGTTTTTATATCATTTATCAGCTGTAAAAAAATGGATTGTCCTTGGTGTGAATGGGCCTTTAATCATACCTACACTTAATTTTTTGTGTTTTTTATTTTATTTTTATTTTGCATCTTAGATGAAAAATTAGAAGATCTGAAAGCAGAGAAAAAGAAAATAGTGAGTAATCCGTAGCAGTGTGTTTCTTTCAATGTCACTTCATGATGTGTAGTTAATTTTTGGGGGTAGTTTGTGTCTGTTTTCAAGCCTGTGGTGAAAATCCAGCTTTTAATGTTGTTTATATGTCTGTGTGCTTTATTACGAACCATGTGTGCATTGCTGAGTATTTTCTCCTTAAAGCTGCCGTCTCATCACTGGTGTTTCTGCCCACAAACTACCTCGTAACCAATCAGATCAATGTGTGAAGGCGGGTAATTTGCATATTCATAGCACCTTGTATACAAAATGAGGCAAGGGTGTAAAATTTACATTCAAGCTATTTTAAGGCATGAACAACTTTTTTTTTTTTTCAGGGAAAAATGTAATTTTAGTGATCAAAGATGAGTTTTAACCCTCTGGGCTTCTTCATTTAGGGGTTACACTTAACTTCCTTCCAATCCTTAAAATTTAACTTTTCTTTCCTCCCAGGAAAACCAATTAAATATATTCTTCTTCAATAATATTTTTTTATTATTATTTAGAATTTTTAAAGATTTTTATGATACTTTGCATTAATTATATAATTTTTATGAGCTATTTTTTCTGTTAAAATTATTATTTTTTCCAATAAATGCAACATTTCACATCAAAATAGGGTGCACATCAAAAAATGTTCAAGTGAGAAGACCACCATCCAGTGGCTTTAAAATATATAAATGTGAGAAATGTCCTTTAACGCCCTGTAGGTGTCCTATAGTTTAGCTTATGCAAAGAAAGGCTTTTCAATTCCTATTATTGTTTTAGACATGATTTCTCTCTTATTAGTTTTTTTTTTATTTACTTAGATATACATTTAGATATTCTAAAAGACTACATTTCACTTTTTTTTTTTTTTTTACTTTTTTTTTTTTACTTTTTTTTTAGATAAGTATCAGGTTTTGCATTATGATTACAATCAAATGATAACATTTGGTTAGAAAGGGAACACAATGTTTCCCTTCTATCTCTCTCTCACTTTAAGTGTGTGTGCATGCATTTGAGTGAGGTTTTTTTTTTTTCATTTATTGATTTATTTTACATATTCTAAAAATTTGATGTTGGAGTCTTGCCAGTTTATCTGTGTGTGTGTGTGTGTGTGGGTGTCTTATTTGCACTCTCCATGAGTGTCACCCCTTCATTGCTGTACACTTTTTTTCTGCACAGTGGCTGATCTGTAGTTTGTACCACCACAAGTTTCTCAAGTTTTCGTATTTCCCATTCATTTCCTATGGTCGGTCATGTTTGACTGGGAGGAAGCTAAGTGTTACCCTTTAACATATCCGAATCATCTCTTTGATTTTGTGTGTGTGTGTGTGTTCACATAGGTAATACAACAAAACTCACCAAGTTTCATCCCCCTCTGATGAAGCAAAAAAAAAAAAAAAAAAAAAGAAGTTAACAGTTTCGGTCATTTTTGACCGAAGAAGCCCAGGGCTAAAATGATTGACTATAGGGAGATACTGGAGTGCAGGCCCCTCATGAATGTCAGGATTTTTTGAGCTAGTAATTTCACCCAGTCAGAGATCTTCTCTCTTCCCGCACGAGCTAGTTAGCCCTATACTAATGTTAGCACAACAGCGTCCTGTTTGGCTTTTATCATATTGCGCCTCTCTTCTGTCAGTGAGAGAAAGAGATCATTTCTGCTCTTCATAAATAATCTGAAATCAATGAAGACAGCGGGTAATTGGCACAAAGACTTTACTTGGTAAAGTGCTTAGCTAACGACTTGTCTTTAAATTAAGTGTTTAGTGATGGGAGGAAATAAATCTGAGAAATTGCTTGTCATCCACTGTCATGTCTAATAACTTTCAATAATTACAGCTGATGGATTTTCGCACTCCCCATTATCGCAGTAGGGCTTGTAATTATTCTATTCATTAAAGTTAAATAATTAGCACTATTTCCCTGAAATGAAGTTTTAAAATTAAACCAAACAGGAGACTGCGGGAAAACGGACCGGGTTTCTTTCTGGGATTAAACTAAAAAAATAAGCAGCTCCTTTATCTGATGTCAAATCGAATTGTTTTTTGTTTTTTTTTGGAAATTTTTAACATTATAAGTTTTCATTGTCAGTCAGTTGGCATCTCTGTTTGACGTACTGTGGATATGTGATTGTGATGTGTTCTTGCACAGCTTGAACAGGTCATGGAAACTGAAACCTACAAAAATGCCAAGCTGATATTGGAACGGTTTGACCCGGACTCTAAGAAAAAGCTCGTAAGTTCCCAATTCTTAAGTCTGTAAATAAATGTATTTGCACATATGTGATGGTGGATTCATGTTTTGCTTTGTTTAGGAGTTAGAAGCTCAAGCCACTGGCCCACCGGCGACTCCAAGACCCGGCCAAGGTGAGCGAACAAGTCCTTTCCCCCTCTGAAGTCAACATGAACTCACATTTTTTTAAAATAAACTTTTATCTGTGTTTAATAACTTGATAACTTTCCTACTGATGAAAGAAAAGCCAAGTGTGCAGGGGGAAATGGTTTTAACCGTGCAGCAACACCAGAGCCGACTGTTTCTATGCTAGCAATCATGATGGTGAACGAACTCTATATTTGTAATGTGGCTTTCCCTTTAAATTAATTCTATTTTGATGAAGAGTAATGGTTAACGTGTTTTAGAAATGGTACGGTCTATGAGTGAGATCAGGTGCGCTATACACATCGATACCGATGATTCTGTGGTGTCGAAAGTAGAGCCCGACCGATAAAGGATTTTGAAGACCGATACCGATACAAATATTTTTGGGTTTTAAAATCCGATATATCGGCCGATATTTTATTTATATTAATTTTTTTCAGAAACGCGCCACAAAACATTAACAGATTTCCCTAACATAGTTATTTGTAGTTATTTATGAGTTTTAACTAAAATAGTATGATAAAGCATTTTAAAAATAAACTTGTTTCTTTTATTTTCACAACATCAAAATATATTAAAATTCTGATAAATAAAATAATAATTAGTCCCTACATTGCCTTATAAGCTACCTTATAATTACAATGTCCTCTTGCTTATCCCTTTACCTGCACTTTTTAGATACTCTCCATCAAGTTACATCAAACCATTTTCAATCATCAGTTACGTTTGATACTTTTTCTCTATGTCTAAATGTTCACTCCTCGCAAGTCTAACTTGCATTTTACAATGCAGGGACTGTAACTAGAGATATGCTAGTTATAAATACACTAATCATTACTTTATTTAGGCAGAAAAAGTTCATTGTGGTTTCAAAGCTCATTAATGTTAACGTTAGCGGTCTTCCACTGATGATAGTGGCATTAACTAGTCTATGATGAGCCATAATTTAGCAATAGATAACGTTATACTGCAAATTGTAAAACATACATTTTCAATATAACAGGCCAAGGAGAGATGATTGAAGCGTGTTTCGTCCGTTTTTATTTTATTTTTGAAATATTCATTTATCGGCCATTATAACTGCTGATACCGATAGTTTGAAAAATCTCTAATATCGGCCGATATATCGGTCTGACTCTAGTCGAAAGCACACTCGTGTGTTTTACAGTGTCCGATTCATGTGATTTTTTTTTTTTTTGCTCAGAGCTGCGTCAGAGGCTCGTGTCCCCTCGTCCTGCTGGACGTCCGCCTCCCGTTCCTGGATCAGCCCCCCCGACTCCACTGTCGGCCCCGGGCGGGCCACCTGAGAAGGGTCTGTCCACCTCAACGCCACACGGTCTGATCCGGAGGCCTGGGACCCCGGCTGGCACTCCGGCCCATGGGATGGGTGAGTCTCATGCCCTCTCTCACTGTGTGATTGGCTTTGGTTGGCATATATGGCTGGTAATCAGTGTTGGGTAAGTTACTCTAAAAAAGTAATTAATTACTAGTTACTAATTACCTCTTCAACAGTGTAATTAGATTACTGTACTAATTACTCTCTCTAAAAAGTTTTTAATTACTAATTACTTTCAAAATCCCATATCAATCTCAACCAGATGAATAATACAAGCATAGACATGAATCTGTTTTAATTCTTTCAAATAAAAACTATAAAATTGCATGAATTATCCTTAAAGTGACCAAGGTGGAGAAGGTTACATTATAAAAACATACTTTTTAGCATCAGACAATACATTTTGATGTTAAACCCACTATTGTTTTATGTCTGATCTCATGACATTTCACACTTTATTCATACATATTTTACAATAATTCATACGAAATTTAGACCCCTCATAAAATGCATACAAATTGCTGTGAGATCGGATTGATCCATACACAGTACCTCAATTACATCAGAAGTAACTGTAATTAAATTTCAGATAAATGAAGAGTAATCCTTTACTTTACATTTTCAAGGGAAAAGTAGTTAAATTACAGTAACTAATTACTTAGTAAATATATATAGGCATTCTGTTTGTGCTGGGTATAAACGTGTGCACTTTGCTCACGCGATCTTCATGGTCATCTGGTGTTTTCTCCTAAATAAAAGCTCAAGAATTTATTTCTTGCAAGTGTAGAAATAAGGACTAAAGTATTTTAATTTTCCTATATTATAGTGTAATGTAGACTAAAATATTCATTTTCATTTATATAGTATACACCTACATTTAGGCAATATATGGATTTTACGTCATAGGAATAATTATATAAATCATTGTTACATTATTATAATAATTGTTTGGCATCCTAAAACACCATTGGTAATGTAATGTAGACTGAGACTCTCATAATTAAAAAGATGTTTGAGCCCTCTTTATTGTCCTGGTACAAATCAATGCTTTATCTTTGTTTAACGAGCAGTTCACGGGAGTTGAAGCTCTCAATTTCAAAGATCACGAGACTGATGCATTTAATTTTCTACATAGCAGTTCAATTAACATTGTATTTTTAGACCATTGGTATTAAGTGGCAAGGAGCAAAGGCCTAAAATGCACCAGAATGCAGGAAATCACATCTACGAAATTTAAAATTTGATGGGGGAATTTGACCCCCAGAGCCCCCCCCCTTCCCACAACACACAGCCCCACCTATAATATTTTTGACCAGCCACCAATGATATATATATATATATATATATATATATATATTTCTCCTAAATAAAAGCTCAAGAATTTATTTCTTGCAAGCGTAGAAATAAGGACTAAAGTATTTTAATTTTCCTATATTATAGTGTAATGTAGACTAAAATATTCATTTTCATTTATATAGTATACACCTACATTTAGGCTTTATGGATTTTACGTCATAGGAATAATTATATAAATCATTATATATATATATATATATATATATATATATATATATAAACTAACAGAAGCACATGCTGAAATTACGAATAATATTACACATAGCTAAGACAAGTAAATGGTGATTAGAAATGATAATAAACACTAAATTAGTATATAAATAACACTAGAGCTTTGTATGTTTTAACTTTATTCTATAGATCCTATAGCTTTTTTTTACCTCCTTTGATCTACACACACACACCTGTTAGCAGTGAGTGACAGGTGACACGGGCCCTGCTGCGTCCGTCACGTAAGTGTGCTGTGTGTGTGAACAGATCTGGGCCCTGTTGAAGCGAACACCTTTAGGAAGAGATTGGAAGTGAAAAGCACCTTGGCCCACTGCGGCGTCTCCATATGCTGGTAAATGAGGAAGCAGCAGGGATTCCTGACGATGCCAAGTCTGGCAGAAATGACCAGTCTTCTGGCTATGATCGCTCTTGATGTTAAATTATATTAATTATGAGTGCGGATCACAGCGGGCGTGAGGAGGGAGGTCCATATCAGTGTCGTTATTAAAAGCTGTCCCTCTTATCATTCATCATCGGCCATGCAGCACTGAGCCACAGATACAGTCTGCGGTGCGCACTGACGTGTGTGTGTGTGTGTGCGCAGGGATGCACCCTCCCGGCCCTCCGCTGGCCAGACCCATCCTCCCCAGAGATCGAGGTGCCATGGACAGGGTCGTTGAGTACCTAGTGGGTGATGGACCTCAGAACAGGTGAACGCGCTCTCTTCAAATCATGATTTATATCTTTACACTGAGCAGAATCAAGGTGTGATGTGATTTCTGAAAAAGAAGGATCACCACATAACGGAGAGATGTTCAGCTCAGGCAAACCCAGAGAATAAAAGATCATTTTAGATGAAATACTTTCAGAATTTAAATAGCACACATCTAAAATATTTAAATAAGAAAACCTGACGAGTTTTGATGCGTTTCCAAGTGAAACATTGACTGTGATGATGTCCTTGCTCTGATTATTGGGGTATATGTAAACATAGTGTTTCGCAGGCCTTGGTTTCGAGGGTTAAAGGAGTAGTTCACTTTTAAAAAAAACCTTTTGCTGATAATTTACTCACCCCCATGTCACCCAAGATGTCCATGTCTTTCTTTCTTCAGTCGAAAAGAAATTAAGACTCTAACTTGTATGGGGACCAAACGCTTCAAGGTCCAAATGAGAGTTTTAGTGCACACTGCAAACTGTTCAAAGGGCTTTAAATGACACTAGACGATGAATAAGGGTCTTATCAAGTGAAAAGATCGCTCATTTAAAAAAATAAAATGAATCTTTTGAATGAACCAAATGACTCGAAAAAAGATTTGTTCATTTTGTTGAACGAGTTTGAACAGGAGAGTCACAAACGCTCATCACAGAACAGAGCAAGGTGAGCATTTGAGCTTATAAAACTTAAACTTTGTTATTTATTTTTGAAATGAGCGATCGTTTCGCTTGATAAGACCCTTATTCATCATCTGGAATCGTTTAAAGCCCTTTGAACAGTTTGCACTGAAACTGTCTTTTGGACCTTGAACCGTTTGGACCCCATTGAAGTCCATTATATGGAGAAAATCCTGGAATGTTTTCATCAAAAACCTTAATTTCTTTTCGACTGAAGAAAGAAAGACATGGACATCTTGGATGACATGGGGGTGAGTAAATTATCAGCAGAAGTTTCTTAAAAGTGAACTACTAGGCTCTGGATTTTATTTTATTTTTTATTTTGACCTATTTAACCAGGATAGTCTCCCCTGAGATTAAAAATCTCTTTCACAGGAGTGTCCTGGCCAAGAATGGACAGCAGTTACAGTCACAAAGTTACAAATCACCAACAAATATAAAATTACAACACTTAAAAACAGTTGCGCATCATTATTCTTGGTAATAATTGCAAGCGCCGTTACTTGCCTATGCAATCGTACATTTA
>NC_142775.1:4990879-5055879 GCF_988280905.1 Pimephales promelas
TCTTCAGTTCTCGCCTTTCTCTAATGTAGTTTAGCCTCCTGATCTCAGAGAGAGAGAGAGAGAGAGCACTGTGTTTTCTCATTTCACTGCCGTTATGCTGGAAATATACGAAAATGCTGAAGAGGGGGAGATTTTATAGTTGCGCTTAGGCAGATTTTTGACTGTCGGCATAAAGTTTGTTGCTTTCTGCAACACTGTGGCCAGAACTATAGAGATAGACAGGGAGTGACATTTAAAGTGGCCAATCATAAAATTGGACATAAAAGATAATACACTGTTGTATCCTTACTCTCTCTGCACATTTAATAAATTGGTCAACAAATTTGCATGGGCAAAATCTAGTCATGTCGATAGGAAACCACACGTTTGGGAATTTTGTGTGAGGACAAGATTTGGCTACAGGTTTAACCCTCTGATGGTCCTCGGTCACTTCTTGTGGCTTGTGTAAAGGATCGGCCTCTTCTGAACGGAGGCGGGGAAAGCAGCTCGTTTGCATTTAACGTCTTAACCAGCAATGCCACATTGTCTATAATTTTATTAACTTTGTTTTAGACAAATATTCAATCAACTGTGCATCATTTGAAAGCTAAAACACTCACAAATCATATTTTGAACTTGTAACAATCAATACACCAGAGAGGAAAGGGTTAAATGAAATGCTGACAGACTGACCATGTAAATATGATCAAAATGAATGGCAATACTTATCTTTCATCTCTAGGGCTGGGTATTGAGACAAATTTCACAATTCGATTCGATTTCGATTCACAAGCTTGCAATTCGATTTCGATTCAATATCGATTATTTTGGATATCAGTTACAATAAATGCCAATTTTTCTCAAGGGAATCAAATCTCTTAACTAATGCTGTAAACTATGGGAGTCTAGTTGTAGCCTATAGGCTTCATTAGCCTAATACGAAGATAATAATGAACTGTTTTGTAGCTATACAAACACTTAAATTACACTTTTATTTATTTTTATAATAAGAAGATTATATGAAATATAAACATTTAAATGGTGGTCATAAAAACTTGCCAGATTTATTCAAATGTGCCTTAAATATTGAAGAACATTAAGATTATATGTAATATGGTGTATATATTTAGCAAAATGCTCCTCTCTAGAGTTATTTTTTCTAGCTGACTGACAAGTTTATGTGGGTTTTCTGAGGTAAATATGACGATACATGACATTGATTACAAGCTGTTTAACTGACGTCTTTCCACGGTTGAAACGCTGATTGGGCGAATCAATGTGACATGATACGGATTTCGATAAGCTGTACTCAATCTTTTAAAACACTTTCAGATGCTCATTCATGTTTATTTGGCGCTGTGACTGGTATTATTAAGCCGGAAGAGAGATCAGCGCTGCTGCTTCTCCAGACCCAGATAGCAAACTGACATTGAATCAACGTGGAAATATGACATCGAAACAACGTTGATTTGACATTGTTTTGCTCATCGAATTAACGTTGAACCAACGTCAGACGCGTCATTCTTTCAAAACTAACGGAAAATCAACTTGAAATCAACGCGTTGTTTCAACGTTATGAAAGCAAACCAATTTTCGATTTCATTTAGCTTTGAAGAATGCCGCGTCTGACGTTGGTTCAACGTTAATTCGATGAGCAAATCAACGTTGTTTCAATGTCATGAGAGACGTCGTTTCCACGTTGATTCAATGTCAGTTTGCTGTCTGGGGAGCGATCTCACGCCACAGCGGCAAAACGCTATTTATGTTTTTGAATTTCTAAAGAAAATGGACGTAATTTGAAAATTGAGACTTTGTTTCATATCAATAGTAACAAAGGACAAAGATTATTGCGATTTTTTTTTGGATGCGCGCAGCCGCGATACAATGTCCCATTCATTCAAATGAAACAGGATGACTAATCGATTCTTGAGATTTAAGAATCGATATCGGTTCGTAAAAATGAGAATCGATTAATATCGAGAAATCGATATTTATTACCCAGCCCTATTCATCTCTTATGGTTCAGACCCGTTCGCACGAATCCAAGCATACCAGCATATATTTCAATGTAAGGGTCTACTCTTCAAAATGACTCCCACTTTTTAATCTAAAACAATGCAAAAATAAGGGAAAAAAGAATGAAATATCCCTTTTTTGTTTTCATCAGCGCTTCCAGTTCAATGAAATATCGATTCGAATCTGTATTCCAATGTTCAAACACACAAACGGAGCGTTTTTGCTCACACCCGAAAAAGGGGCAAATTTTACAAGCTGTAATAAATGATCTAGGTGGGGATATTTTGAGCTGAAATTTCACAGACACCTTAAATTTATATTACATCTTGTAAAAAGGGGCATAATTTGTCACATTTAAACAAAACTCTTAAGATATTTTCTGGCAAACAAACAAAATAAAAACATGCACCCTGAAAAACATGCATGAAGCCAGCCAATCAGATGTTGAGGGAGTGTCTTGAACTCGGGGAAGTTATTTCTCTTGATGTATTTTAGCACTGATATCTGCTTTTCAAACCATTTGAGTGGACAGTCAGCTAATAATGTGATATCTACAGGCTAATAGTACATGTTGACTCTCACCTGTAGAAGCTGAAGGCGGTCCTCAGTCATCAGATCCCTCAGGTGACGAACGGTGACGCAAGAGAGACCCAGAGCAGCGAGACTCCGCCCCTGGCCGAGGAGCCACGCCCCCAGTGCGCTACACAACAGCCGGCCACATCCACTACAGAGACGCCCGTATGTTTCCGTCTATCTCTCACTAATAATCCTTGAAGTAATTCGGTATCATGAACTAACAATGAACGACAGGTTGGAACAAAAAGGTCATATTGATTTTTATGTACATTATATATACTGTATGTATATAAAAGATGATAGTTAAAATATTGAATTCAATGTGAGTCAATGTGAGTTAACATTGAGGAATAGTTGGGATGCCGATATATCGGCCACCACATCGGTATCGGACGATATTTGTTCATCTTTGATGTTATCGGCCCGATAAGAAAATTTGGCCGATATATTATATTAAAGCTGATAAATAATGGATTATTTCCTAAGCTGAGACACTTCAGTTGCGCATTGTTTGCCATGATGCTTTTAAATTATTATTTGAAATAGGATTAAAATCACTTCAAACAGGAAAATACAGTTCAGTGCAACATGTGCAGCGCAAGTCTTTCATATTGGCTACAACATTAACATTATAATAGTGTGCTTGGGACATGGCTTTTACTGGTGGGACTTTTGTTTTTGTTAATAGGCTTTCAAAGTGATATAAAAATTTGGATTTAGATTTATCGGCCGATATATCGGTAATCGGCTTTCAAATATAAAGAATTATCGGTTATCGTATCGGCCAAAATGTTCATATCGGTGCGTCCCTAAGGACTAGTACACTACTTTTCAAAAGGTTTTTGGTGTTTTTGAAAAAAAAAAATATATATATATATATGCTCACCATGGCTGCATTTATTTAATCGAAAATGCAGTTATAATAGTAATATTATGAAATATTTATAATTTATTACTCCAGTCTTCACCGTCGCATGATCCTTCAGAAATCATTCTAATATGCTGATTTGATGCTCAAAAAACATTTTTTTTATTGGCAATGTTGAAAACTTTTTTTTGTGAAAACTGATACTTTCAGAATTACGACGTAAACGGATTTGCTGTCAATTTTGACCAATTTAATGCATCCTTGCTGAACAAAAGTATTATTTTCTTATAACAACATCTTAATGACTCCAAACCATTGAACAGTAGTACATATTTATGAATAAACATTAACTTTTAACTCATTAATGAATAAATTGTTGTTCATTTTTAGTTAAATGTTACCTAAACTTTAAACTAAACTAAAATTAAACATATTATTATTAATTACAATTAACGATTTGTACCTTATTGTAAAGTGTAACTAATAACTGCTTTGTCAAACAGCTATACTATTTTAAAAAGTGTTATTAATAATTTGCAAACATCTAATCAAATGCAATGTACATTTTCATAGTCTCTAATAAATATGGTAGCACGTTATTTTACAGTCCCCATGTACATAATATGTACTACTTCATAATAACTATGTACTAAATCTGAACCTAGCCCTAACCTTACCTGAAAGGGATAGTTCACTTTGAAATACATTTTTGGTATGTTTTCGCTTACCTCAAGGGCATCCAAGATGTCTTTGTTTCCGCAGTAGTTTCAATTTTGATATTTTTAGGTCAAACCGTTCGTGTCTATCAGTCATATAATGGAGGTCTATGGTCACCACCTCAAAGAGCATGCACAGAGAAGTCCAAATTAAACATGATTTAATGACTCGTAAATGTAAGTACACATTGATGGCCTAAGACACGAAACGAGCGGTTTGTGTGAGAAAACCAACAGTATTTATATAGTTTTTACCTCTTGTAACCACAGCCACGTCAAAGTGATCTGAGGGCGCGGGCGCTTTGTTACAAGAGGTAAAAACGATATAAATACTGTTCGTTTTCTCACACAAACTGCTCGTTTCGTGTCTTAGGCCATCAATGTGTATAGACCTGCATAGACCACCACCATGAGGTGGTGACCATAGACCTCCATTATATGACTGACAGACACGAACGGTTTGACCTAAAAATATCAAAATTGAAACTACTGCGGAAACAAAGACACCTACATCTTGGATGCCCTTGAGGTAAGATAAAACATACCAAAATTAATTTCAAAGTGAACTATCCCTTTAACCCCTGTAGTTACCTCACATCACCAGTACTTTCTTAGGTAAGTATACGTACGGTAACCATAGATATTAATGTATGTTTCATTTTTCCGTTCACCTTCGTCAGGTGCAGGTTTTGATTGAACATATGTACCCTCGACCACAAAACATGGGTCAATTTTTTTGGAAAATGAGATTTATACATCATCTAAAAGCTGAATAAATAAGCTCTCCATCGACAATATTTGAATCGGCGATTCATTTATTATTATATATTCACTCACAAAAAGAAATGTTTTATATATGTACGCTGCTAAATATCTTTGGAACGTGATCTTTACTTAACACCCTAATGATTTTTGGCATAAAAGAAATATCGATAATTTTGACACAGAATATATTGTTGGTCTTTGCCACTTTTGTGATCCAGGGTCACATCTATGATTCAAAATCAGTCCTAATTAATCTGTGTTTGTACGTTTGATTGCCGGCCCGTTTAGGTGTCTCCCGCCCCCCCAGCCCAACACACAACCAGTACCGGTGGGCGGCGGCGGAGGACCACCAGCGAAGACCCCGACGAGAAAAGACGCAAGTTTCTGGAAAGGAACAGAGCCGCCGCTTCCCGCTGCAGGCAAAAGAGGAAAGTCTGGGTGCAGAGTCTGGAGAAAAAAGCCGAAGACTTGAACAGCGTGAACGGACAGCTACAGGTACACACACACTCGCTTTGAGTGTATTAATGTGTGCGTTTGAGAGCCAGACAAAGATGGTGATGAAGTCATTAATGTAAATTAAGAAGTGTGTTTGCATGACAGGCACGGCGTGATTGTTCGAGTCTCCTGCATCGATATGGCCCTGTCAATAAAGACGTTTCCTCCAGATGTCATCGGCACACAAGCGTGTCGTCTGTTCTGTCGGAGCGTTTGCGAGCTGCCCTGCAACTCTCTCTGGGAAAGCCGTCTCTTTCTCAACCCCCGTTTTGTAGCAGGCAATTAGGATCCGCCACTGACAAGTTCGAAACAGTTCACGTAACCGTTGTCTCTGCTGATAGCGGAGAACGTGGCTCGGCGTCGGCACGTTCCAGACAATTTAATGAGATGTGTCACTGTTTATTTGCGCGCTGTCTCTTTTATTTGTCCGTTTAAACAAAGCGCAAACGGAGGGGTGGGGGGAAGGGCGATTCATTTGTGGGTTATGTGAACGAATAAACTAACACGAAACAGATGGAGAGCTGAAGAAGGTGTAACAGAATGTGTGGGACTGTGACAGTACGTTTCGTCGGAGAGAAGGCGTTTAATACGAGCGCATTTATCAGCGCTGATGGGCTGGTGTAATTGTCCCGTTGGCCCAGCTGATCGGAGCGTAGAGCTCTAATGATGCTCGATTACGTTAACATCATCCTTAACTGGCTTTTTAACGAGGTGTCAGGGTTTCAGACCAGCACTCGAGCCAAACATCCCCCCTGTGCTGCCTTTATGGATGCAGCCGGTGTGCGGAAGCATTAAACACTTTAATGGCCTGAACGGGCCTGATCTTACTGGAAACGGCAGAAGGGACCATTGAGATTCATTCGGACCATTTTAGACGTTTCGTTTGATGATTTTGGTTTAAAAGCAGAGCGGGAGGACCGTACCTGGGGCCATATGTCACTTTAGATGTTCGTGTCATTGAAAGTTCACCTGGTAGCTAAATATTAACAGTAACGACTTGCAAAACATGTTAAATCGATGCTTTCTTTGTTTATTTGACAGCTAGAGATCAAGATATTGGCCGATTACAGGTTCATTCATTGACCAGTGTTTGGGAATTCATTGACCACAGTGTTTGACTCTATGGGAATTTAACGTAGGGGTGTCCTGACTTATGCACCCTGTATTTTAAGGAAGAATTTTAAGGACATTATTCAGTCACAAAGAAAATTTGTGTCCTTAAAAGGTTTTATTTTTCCTAATATTTTTAATTAAGGCATTAAGATCAATATCAATATCCAAAAGATGATTTTTTTAGCCTCTTTTTAGGCAACTTTAGCATGGGTGTCCAAACTTATTCACATCACTGTATTTCAGACTTTCAATTTAGGCCTCTTATGCTCACCAAGGCTGCATTTATTTACTCAAAAATACAGTAAAATCACAAAAATTATAATATATTATTTAAATTTAAAATAACTCTTTTCTATGTGAATTTATGTTAAACTGTAATTTATTCATGTGATCAAAGCTGATCATTACACCAGTCTTTAGAGTCACATGATCCTTCTGAAATAACTCTAATATGCTCAAGAAATAATCATAATCAGTGTTGAAAACACTCTGCTGGCCATGAATTACATTTTTTAATAGAAAACTTTTGTAATATTATAAATGTCTTCACTGTCAAGTATCAATTTCCTTTTTTTAACACAATTTTTTATGTTTATACAATCAGGGTTGTGATTTCCCTGTCATTATCCTGCTTATACATCTACTCACCAAATAAATAAATCTACGCAAAACATTTCTTACACTTTTAAATTAACCCTAAAACCGTATTCTGGACAAATGTGGGCAAAATAGTTTTGATTTATTTTTAAAAAAATACGGTACAAGACTTGGCTCCTTTTGCTAAGTTTGCCTCCTGAACACACACCATTTTTTTTTTGACTCAATTCTACAATGTTAAGTGGGTGAAAAAAAAACTCCTTAATCTTGTGTTTGGGTCAAAAATGGGCACCCATAGAAATGAATGGGAAAAACTGTAATTTAGAGTACTCTAAAATAAGCCAAAAATAAAACACCAAGTGACAGCAAAGTCACTTCATCTTTAGGTTTTAGCTCTAAGAACTTATTGGAATGATATTTTAACGTAGTTAAAAAAAATTAAATACTAAAACATAAAAATAAGCATAATTTACATAGAAAATATAGCAGTTTTTGAAGTAAATTAATCCAAAAATACCCCAAATACAATGTTAAGTGGGTGAAAAAAAACAAAAAAACTCCTTAATCTTGTATTTGGGTCAAAAATGGGCACCCATAGAAATGAATGGGAAAAACTGTAATTTAGAGTACTCTAAAATAAGCCAAAATAAGACACCAGGTGACAGCAAAGTCACTTCACCCCTTTAGGTTTTAGGTCTAAGAAATTATTGAAATGATATTTTAATGTAGTTAAAAAATAAATAAAAAATAAAACATAAAAAAAGCATAATTTACATAGAAAATATGGTAATTTTTGAAGTAAATAAATTTAAAAATACCCCCAAAATAAAAAAAACCAACATAAATGAATAGACAAAACTTTATCGAAGACAGTGATATAACATTTATAATAAATAAAAATTAGAAGTCCTCTGTGCCCACATTTGTCCACAATTACAGGATTAAGCTAAAACATTAAAAACACATTTACAGATTGACATGAAATTAGCACAGCTATGAAGGAAATAATTTGCCTGAAACAACCTTAAATGTAAGCCACAGCGTCGTTATAATATATCAATCCAGACCGCTAGGCAGTTTACTACTTATTACGGTTAATAACTATTCGCCGTCTCTCGGCCATTGGCCACGCCGTCTGTAAACATCAACATGGCAATTGAACACCCGCCTTATTTTAGGGTCAGCGTTGAGAACGGTGTTGCGTTTGTAAGTAATAATAATAGCTTGCTTTGCTCCAGTGGATGCCATACTAAATGGCTGGATGTTGTAGTCTTTTGTGCATTTTGATGTGATGTGGGAAACTGCGAGGCGAGAGGGAGAGAGAGGCCTACTTTGTGGTCGTAATGGAAGATGTCAGTCGGTAGTGAACATTAGCACAGTGTTGGAGCAGCTGTGTTTAAATCTGCTTCTCCTCTGCACACCACACCAGCACTGCCAAGATGAAACAGATGGAGTGAAATAAACTGGCACGCTTTTAGACCGCTGCATTAAATGCCGAGGAACAGAGAAAGTGTTCAAATCTGCGCTCTTGTGCCCTTCTTTCGCACCCGTTCAGCTCGCTGTAAATCCTGCTTAAAGTCACCTTGGCTGTTAAACAGCCTGTGTTTAGCGCGCGCCGAACAGCACAGCCCCATGGGAGTCGTAACGGCAGACGAGAGTAAATCTCACCAGTGTTTCGCTGACGGAGGGAGGGGAGCGCTCTCTCTGTGCTTCTCTCTCCTGGGACTCTGCCATTAAGCAGCTATAATTGTGTCCCAAAAAAGCTTAAAGGCAGACGAGCTAATGATCTTTCTCTGTTGATTCCTCGCTGTAATCTGCTCATCTTGATAGGTCACATGCTTGTTTCTCTGTGTCCAGAATGAGGTGACTCTTCTGCGTAGTGAGGTGGCCCAGCTGAAACAGCTCTTACTGGCTCATAAGGACTGTCCCGTGACACTCCTGCAAAAGAAATCAGGAAACCACCGTGAGTACCTCATCACCAACCACAGCAGACTGCCAGTTTTTCTTCGTCATCAGACTCACTAACACATTGATGGCGTGTTTCTGTGCTCTTAAACCTGAACTGCAAAAAAAATGCTTTTCTTACTTACTATTTTTGTCTTGTTTCCAGTCCAAATATTAAAAGAATCTTAAATCAAGACGTGTTTACTTGAGTAATACAGTGCCATAAGATATTAAGTCTTGTTTTCTGGGGAAATAAATACAAATTAAGTGAGTTTTGGCTTAAGAAAAATAATCTTGTCTCTGTTTGAATTAGCATTATTTTTCTGACCCATTGGCAGATCATTTTAATCATTAATTGGCAGATAATTTTGCTTGTTTTAAGCAACAAATCACTTAATTTTTAATCACTTAAATTAAAACAAGACATTATGGAATTTTACTCATTTTTAGATTTTTTAAAAATATTTTTAGACTTTTTTTTTAACCTTCTAAAAAATCTTTTAAAAATGTAATTTTCCATACTGCATGTGTTTAAGTATCACATTTGAGTTACGTTAGGCTATTATGGCTCAATTAAGTGTGACATAGTGAAAAAAAACCACGTTGGTTTTATTCATAGGCCCAAACTGAGCAAAATATGCTATTTGGTGCAGTTCCTGATACTTATATTGCCAAAATTTATATAAAATTCTGATCGCTTATGTACATCAATAAGATCTTTCCAAATTAGTTTTGTTTAGTATCATATTAGGTACATCAGGATTTTATGGCTCATGTAGACTAAGATATATTGAGAATATGGAGGACAAACTTTAGTTTTATTCAGGCCCAAACTATTTACTAGTTTTATATTTTTATTAGGCACAAACTGAGGAAAATATGCAATTTGGTGCAGTTTTAGATATTTATATCACCAAAAAAAAACTAATATGCAATTCTGATCGCTTATGTAAATCAGTAATATCATATAACAGTATAACAGTCAACTAGCATAAAGTGCATAATCATTCTATATACCCCAATAATGTCTTAAAGAGATGATCCGAAATACTTAGTTTTATGATCAAAGCTCTGTAGATTTAACATGATCTTTGATTTTTTGATGATTTTTTTTATATTTGAAAAAATTTAACATGTTTTGCAACATAAAAAATTGGCGTATGGATAATCGAGTAAGTCCAGTAAATGTTTTATCTTGAAATATTTTCTTACAACATAAAAGTTATTCTTACATATACTTCATGCTTTAAAATCTTTAATGATTTTTGTAAAGACGTGCGAACCACGAGCTGAAGGTGGACGAGTATACTAACAGGCCTTTTACATGCTAAAATGTATAAACTATTACTTTAGTATCAATGCATTTTTAAGCAAAGTTTTGATCATATTGATCATTTAGAGGCCTTCGAAATTTTTGTATCAAGTATGATACAGTGAAATGACAAAAATCAAGTCAAAAATTTACCAGAGTTGTGAATGTTTACTTGAAGCGTAAATTTATTGAGTTTATTGAGATAAAAGATTGTGTATAAAAAAAAAATGCCAATAAATTGTCTTTTTTATTATCCTCACTAGAATCACACGGAGACAAACATGCAGCACAACCAGTGTAGTCCGATTCACAACTCACTTTTCTTTTTGGGCATTGTTGCCTGTCTTTAGATAGGAAAGTAGTTAGATTTGACCGAAAGGAAGGACCGCGAGCTGAGATTTGTTGCCCGACTTACTAATGAAAATGCCTGTGTGCATTAAGTGGTCAACCGATATATTTAGCCAATACCGATATATCGGCCGATATTTAGAATTTTTTTAATTTTCTGATTGGTTGATGTGTTGGAATCTGGACTTTTATTTTGACGGGTGGCGCTTTATTTTGACGGGACAGGTCACAGGCCTCCGTCACAGGCCGCCCTGCTCTCTAAGATATCGGCCATCAAAAAAACAATATCGGTCGTCCCCTAGTTTACATTGTTTGGGTTGGGAAACACAGTAAGATGGCTAAAGTCAAGAGATTTCATTCACAAAGCCGTAATTCCAGTTGTTAGATTTGTGTTTACATAATATATGTGGGTGCACTGTGTATAATTATTTTGTGTATATATATACACACACATGCTTGTATATTTAAGAAAGAAAAAAATATTATTTTTATTTTTAATTGAAATTATTATTTATTTATTATATATAAATCTATATACATAAAAATATTTCTTAAATATATGCAAGCATGTGTGTGTATTTATATATATATATATATATATATATAAAATAATTATACACAGTGCACCCACATATATTATGTAAACACTAACTTTTATTTTGGATGCGATTAATCGCGATTAATCGTTTGACAGCCCTAATTTTTAAACAATTACTTTTTATTTGTGAAAAATACTGTTATAGGATTGCAGATTCAATAAGTAGCCATCTAAAGTACAAGCATGTTTATTTTAAAGATTTGTTTTCTAATTTATTTCTAATTTATTACATATTGATTAAAATAAATATAAAGTATATATATATATAAATATCGTCTTTATATCGGCCGCTCTGCTCTCTATCGATATCGTCCATCAAAAAAAAAAACCAATATCGGTCGACCCCAAGTGTACATTGTTTGGGTTGGGAAACACAGTAAACTGGCTTAAGTCAAGAGATTTCATTCACAAAGCCGTAATTCCAGTTGTTAAATTTTGCTCGGGATTCAGCAACACATCTAATCTCACTGAAAGCCTTTTGTTTCTTTGAAAATTAGTAAAATCTCTGGACTGCCAGCTCTGCTTAATGGACTTGTTCTTTCTTTATCGTTTTACTATTTCTTTATTTTTTTGATGATAACAGATGAGTGTTATTCCTAATGAGTGTCCTGTGTTTGTTTTGATGAAATGTGGAGTGGAAAATGAACTAGCCCTGAGTGTGAAATAACACAGATTCATCTCGTCGCATTATTACCACAGAACGCAGAGGACTCGTATATAAAAAAAATGATCTCTCCACTATATGTAGCGCTTTCCTCTTTAAGATGAGTGATAAAGAGGCATTCAGAAACCGAGGGCTGCTTTTGTTACACACACGCCTTTGGCCGTTATGCTTTAATGATACCTTGTGAAATGTGCAGATCTGCGGCTCGTCTGCCATATGCAGCCACTTCATATCAATTAGCTGTTGTCAGAGGGACTGAGAAGCGGATGTGGGAGTGAACGTGTGTACGCTTTTGCCAGAACCACTTCCAAAGGCTTCAACAGACACTGAAGCTTAACGCCCTGCTAGTGTGGAAGCACTTTGGGTCACACTTTAGTTTACAGTGTCATTGTTACATGTAGTTACTGTAGTAATAACTGTTTACATTAACATTTTTATACATTTAGCTGATGCTTTTATCCAAAGCGACTTACAATTGCTATATATGTCAGAGGTCGCACGCCTCTGGAGCAACTAAATGTCTTGCTCAGGGACACATTGGTGTCTTGCAGTGGATTCGAACCCGGGTCTCTCACACCAAAGGCATGTGTCTTATCCACTGCGCCTATAATAATGTATCATTTGCATGAAGTAAAATGCATCTGTGTAGCTGAGAGAATCATCTACAGTGTATCCGCGTTGTTCACGCGCATTGTATTTATGGCCAAGCATGCACGCTTAAAATAGCATCTGAATGTACGCGCAACACGCCACTTACTTTAGACCGCTTTTTTCTGGTCAGTGGCGGAATTGTTTTCTGGAACTGCAAAATAGCACTAGTGAATTGTTTGCGCCGAAACACGCCTCCTTTTTTCGCCGACCCGCCCAGGGCGCGCAAGTTCATAGAGAGCCTAAGTCCCGCCCCTCCACTTCCATCAATGGCGAGAGACAACTTATCTTTTTATTCCGTCTGAACTGTGCCCTCAATTACACATATGATGTTTGTCAATTTTAAAGATAATTCTGAAAGTGAAAAACGTCGCAGTTTGTCATAAAAGAGAAGAGTAACATGTAGTTTTATGTGAAAATCGCTCTATGAACTACATCTCCCGGGAAGCGAAACAACGAGTGCGATCCGCTGATCGTGTGTGTGCAGTCTGGTACAAAACACTCAGGCATGACGACGTAACGTTACGATTATAACGTAAGACTATAGAAACAATGACAGACATTAGCCTCAGTAAAGTTAGCTTCATTCATTGAGAGAAAATGTGCGCCTTTGGGGTTTGTAGTCTTTGTAACTACGTATTTTCACAGTCTTATACCTCAACGGTTTCACATCAAACTGCGACTTTCTTTACTTTAAAATGTATCTTTTAAATTGACAAACATCATATGTGTAATTCAGGGCACAATTCAAACCAGATCAAAATATTTGTTGACTCTCGCCATTGACTACCATACAATATTTTTCCGAAATAAGGTCCCGTGGTGGTCGACCGGAAGGGGAGGGACTTAGGCTCTCAATTCCCTAGTTTACCGACGTGCATCTGTGGAGGGAAAAGCTCGCTTTGCGCGGGTGCAAAATAGGAACGATAAATGCATCAGTGTATAAAGTCATTTGCGCCGGGTGCAAGATAGAGCCCCTTGGCTGATATGTCGTTGGGTGTGTGTGTGTGAGCGCGCGTTTGGCTCATTTTGCAACCCAGCGTTGACTTGTATTGACAATGATTGCTTCCAAAATGAGTGTATTATAGCAGAGAGTCTGACAGAAGTGCCGTTTCGCAACTGGGATGCGCCGCCGCAGCCGTGCAGTTCATTATGCGACGGCATTGTTAAGCAGCTTGACTGACAGGTCTCATGCATATTATGAGCGGGATGGTTGTCGGGTGAGATTGGGTTGTCTGAAAGCTGGTTCATTTGCAGGCATTGGTAGGTCTTTGCAAGGTGGACGAGAGTATAGAGATGATCGAAACCATTCCTCAATCCTGTTTATGCTGCCGAATGCTGTGAGGGGTCATATATTAGTCACCTGTGCAAATGAGGCTCAGAGAAGAGCATCGTTCTGTCTTTGTACACAACGCTGGTTTGTGCCACATTCATTGCAGGATGGAGAAGCAGCAGATGGTCATCACCTGTCAAAGAACGGTCTTAATATGGTGGAAAAAGTGCAAACGTCACCTGAGCGCTCCCGTCTTGTTCGATCCATTGCAGTCTGTTAGGCCTGAGATATATTGAAAATTGTATTGTGCCTGTTTGGGACAGGTGTAAAGTATGGCCGATGAGGTGTCTTTGTTACAGTGCAATTGTACATTTAAGTAATATTAAGTAACTACATGTACTTACTATAGGGTTAGGGTTAGTTGCATGTAATTATGCATACTTTACTGTTATTACTATAGTAACTACATGTAGCTATGACACTGTAAAATAAAGTGTTACTACACATTTTCATTTTATGATTGCACGCTCCCGTCTTGTTCGATCCATAGCAGGCATGAAATATATGTGAAAGTCACTGGTGTAAAGTATGGCCGACGAGATCTCGCTTGGCAAAGCATTTTCATTTGTGATTGCGTACTTCAGTAAAGTACGTTTCTGGCCTTAATCTCTCAGGCCGTGCTGCCCTGGTAGCAGGTGGGGGGAAATTACCCATAATGCCCTGCAAACAGGGCAGGCCATGCCTCCGCTTGGCTTTGCACAAGCCCCATCTGCTCACGGCGGAGACGATCCGAGAGGAGGTGAGTGGAGAGCGCTCTCAGGAGCGTGTATGATAATATATCACCCCACGTTCCTGCTTAATACCATTAGGAGTAATTACAGATGCCTGAACATGTAAATGAAGAGAAAACCCAACTCCGTTTTCTGTGTTCAACCCAAGCGCCAACCTTCCAGTCTCTCGAATCCAACACAGAAGTGGCTTAAACTGCAATTCATCGACTGGCCTCTAGAGACAGGCTGCAAACGACAGTCAATCTGATAGACCCCCATGTTAAAACAACCAATTTTACAGCATAAAAAAAATGTGTTTGGGCTATATAGCTAATTTTGACCTTCGTGACAACTGTGAGGGGGTTGAATTTTTATATTACTCATTCATTTAGATGATATAGACCCCTTTTGCGCCGACGTCACAGTTACGTCACGGCGCTAGCTGGAGGCAAAACAAAGTGAAAACTGGAGGCGGCCAATACAAACCAGCACAGATTCGGCTACATAATAAGGAGCTTCAATTATTGTTACTATTATTAAATGTCATCTTGTTGTGTTGTAAAAATGAATATGCTGTTTCTGGAATTTTTTTTTCAAGAAAATATTCACATCATTAAAATCGCACCGTAATGTCACTCTTTACATTGTCGTCATCTTGGCGCTGGCTCTCCAGAACTGCGGATCATACACACAAGTCTTGTACAGGACCATATAGGCATCTAAAGATTTATAAGCCCTCAGTTTCTCTTTACGATCGGTTTCTCTATAAGGTAGGTGTAGAAGTCAGGCCACTCAACCGAGGTAACGTAACGTTAATCCCGTCAGATCGTCCATGCATTGAGTGAGCGTGTAGGCGGCTACAGGTCGGCCAATCTGGTTCTGTCCGTTAAAAATAACTTTTGGAAATAACAATCGTGGACCTGGACACTGAGTGACCTCATACATTAAGATAAAATCGGATTTTCTCCAGTCATTGTTAAAAAAAAACAAGCTAACAATATTTGCTAACTAGCGTTAGTGAAGCGGCCAGAGGGATCGTTCTGCCTCCACCTAAGCTCCGCCCACAAACTGAAGAGGGGTCTATTAAGCCTTAAAGTTATGCATAATTAAGGGCGTGGGCACTTGAGTGACAGGTGGTGTCACTACTAGCCGTTTGTCTGTCACCTCAGCTGATCCGCCTCGCTGCACACTTTCGGTTGACGCGCGGCAAAGATGGCGACGGTGGCTCCGCCCACTTTGGGCTTCAAAAATGCTCTTCAGAAACACTACGGGTGACGTCACGCACACTACGTCCATATTGTTTTTACAGTCTATCTATGGTTCAACCTTGCGTGCACAGAGCCGGCGAGGGTATTTAACATGAAAAGTCACCTGATCCGGAGCCCAGTCAATTCAGACGCTTCAGAACCGAACACACACTCTAATACGTCCCGCATTAATTACCAAGTGCCATTTCGGCAGTGCTTGCTTCATTAGCTATATTAATTATCATAGGTAGTCTGCATTTCTTTTTGAGTCGAGCGAGAGAGAGAAAGAGGCCTTTTTTCATTCCCTTCCTCATCAGGAGCCAATTAATTCAATGCAACTGCAGAACAGCTGGTGGCATTTGGACCGCGCATCTCAGCCGCTCTCCTGTGTGTGTATCATTAAAATCAGGTGCAGTAATTATCTGTCGCTGCAGTAGTTGGCAGGGAAGGAAGGCGAGTCTGGCCACACGCTACAGCCTCTAATATACCCCGATGATGTTGCTTTAAAATGACATTGTAACTTTAATTAAAGGTTACAAAGCAAGCACAGGGATTAATAAACGACAAAGCATTGGACTGGGAAAGTCTTTAATCGCAATCATGCCAGCAACTCATCCGGTGCGAACGAACTTTAGAGCTGTGTCTGAAATCGCTCCCTATCCACTATATAGTGCACTATATCGGGTGTCGGCCATTTTGTAGTGGTGTCCGAATTCTGAGTGAACGACATCATTCCCTACATTCATTCACTACTTTTACCCACAATCCTCTCTGAATTCGAGTGTACATTCGATGTACACTCGCTGAAGCCCTATTTTCCACAATACAATGCGGAGAGAACTGAGCGCGCATGAAAGTTCGGCGCGAGCAAGTTTAAACCAGAGATTACAGTGGAGGATTTGAAAAATATCCGTTAATCGTCGTTTTGAACATAATAACGGTCGCCGGAGGGCGCTCGACGACACGTCATCTGTGAACGTGAGAGTTGATGTACAATTTCAGTCGATGAAACTACAAATCTGGCACGGAGGTATAATTACAAAATAAAGTCATTATGATTGTTATTGTTGTTAATATTATTTTATAAAGTAGGTAACGTAAGATAAAAGGAGTTTTATCAGTACGCGTGACGAAGCCTTTTCTGCGACAGCTCCAACTCTCCGACGCACAGTGTAAACGTCAGCGTCCGAATTCACTCGCTTCATCTCGTTTACTCCTTGCAGATATAGTGCACTCAAATGCCATAGGGGTTAGTGAATGAGTGAACGAGTGAGCGGTTTCAGACACAGCTTAGATGTGAGCTTTCTCCCTCTCGGCGTCGATCGGGGTTAAGATTGGGCCGTTTAGCGTCGGCAGCGAGTGCCTGATATTACACGTCATCACTATTGAGAATGAGGAGTTGACGTCATTTTACAGTGCCCCTCCCCCCTCCGCCATGTTGGTTGGATTCCCACGGCAAAACAGTATTGATTACGTGTGTTTTTAGCTCGGTAGTAGAGGAGTTTCTCGCAATACCGCACTGTTTTACCATGCCTGGAAGTAACTGCTGCGTTAAAAACTCCTCCAGTAACTCACACGATACATTTTAAACATAGGAACAACGGAATTAAGTTTTTGGGGTTACCGAAATTGACACAGCAGGGAGAGTCTGATCTAACGAGGAGACGCGGATTGCGGTTGGCTGATGCGTTTAGTATACGATTTTCACTGTTTGCTTTGCCTTAACGAACATATGCAAAAGTGTTGTTTGAGTGCCTTGTTCATTACTTTTTTATTTCATTGAAATAAATGTTTGAAACAACTTGATATGGCTTAACAATATTTATTGAGAACTGAAATATATGTATATTTGGACAACATAAGTTTCATGGACAACATAAGTAATAATAATAAAATAATAATACTGTTATTAGTGCAAAAGAACAAATATATTAATGCTGCTTTGTTTCCTTCTAAGGTCCCTTTTTTTTTCGCCTTATCTTTTTGCATTGCTTTACTTTCTTCCTTTTTTTCTCGTATTTTTAGATCCGTCTCTGTCCTGCCAAAATAATAAATGCGCGAAAATTAAAGAGCTCTGGAATGTTTAGTCGCGTCTATGGGTTCTAAAGGCGTTGCCGCTGGTAACCGATAGCGTCTCCTACCGTCATGGCCGACCGGCTCAGACCCCGCCCAAATAGGCATGTGACTCCTCATTCTCAATAGCTCAAGAGGGACCAGTCACATGGTAATAACAGGTGAGGATAAGGCAGCGGATGCATCGTGCTTTCAGTGGGCGCGTGCCAGTGCAATCAATCATTTGAAATACAAGTCTCTGTTTCCTATTTAAACGTTGAACACATTTGTTGCTCTCTAGGGTTGTTACGATTTCAGATCAACTTTTAGATCAATTTTGAACCCTGGTAAAACTCCCGGCCTGCAGCTTTCTAGTAATCCTGGAGATTGTTTTTTAAAAAAAAAAAACAAAAAAAAAAAACATTTGTTTATTGATTTTTTCAGTGACATATCAAAATCAAGAGGTAACAATTTGGGAATCAAATCAGTGTCAAGTACAACTAACAAGAAAGAAAAAAAATATTTTTTTTAAAAATCCACTATGTTAAGGATGCATTAAACGGATCAGTGAAGACATTTGATTGCAAAATGAACTTTTGAACTTTCTATTTCAAAGAATACTGAAAACAAAAAATGATCACTGTTTCCACACAAATATGAAGCAGCACAACTGTTTTCAACATTGATAATAAATTAAATGTTTCTTGAGCATCAAATCATCATTTTAGAGTGATTTCTGAAGGATCATGTGACACTGAAGACTGGAGTAATGATGAGTAATGATTACTTGTACTGGTTACCCAGTACAAGTAATCCGATTACTTTTTCAAGTAACTAGTAAAGTAATACATTATGTTTGAAGTTACAACAAAATATTGGAGTTACTTTTACAAATAATTACTGTAGATCTAGACTAAATGTGAGCATTTACTCATCTCAGTGGCACACAAACATTCAGTATTCCTCAAAATGAATAAAAACACTGAAATGGAAACTCAGAATATTAATAAAACCTGCAATAATTAAATGTTGAATTACACAAATACACTTTATGTATTTAATCTCACTTTATTATCAATGTCTTTGCTGCTGACCTTCGATCTAATAAGCCAAATGACTTTAGATAAACGTCACATTTGTTTTTTTGGGGGGTTTTTTTAATGCTGAAGGGAGAGTGTTGAACTGTCGTCTCCTGAGTCCGATTCTTCTGTGATCCAGACTGGCAGAACAGTTGAAAGGTTTGAGCGGCGCCCTCTACTGTACAGGCCTGAATTTATTCATTTCTATTTTGGAGCGAAAAGATTTTCACATCTGCCAAAAATTAGGGCTGTCAAAAATATGAGAAAAAAATAAAAGCTGTCCAAAATAAAACTTTGTGTTTACATGATGTATGTGGATGCACTCTGTATAATTATTTTATATATATATATATATATATATATACACACACACATGCTTGTAAATATGTTAATGTATATAATGTATATAGATTTATATATCATTTATATTACGTATATAAATATTTTATATATAAATCATATTTTTTTCTTAAATATACATGCATGTGTGTGTATTTATTTATATGTAAAATAATTATACACAGTGCACCCACATATATTATGTAAACACAAATTTTTATTTTGGGTGCGATAAATCGTGATTAATCGTTTGACGGCCCTAGCAAAAAATGACTTTTTTTTTGTTATTAAAAAACAAACAAGCAAGCCCAGCTTAGATAAGAAAAATGTATGCAAAAGTAACAACACTTTACTTTCTATAAAAAGTCACTAAGTGACACTATTAGTTATGTTTTAGAGAGTAATGCAATATTGTAACATTACTTTTAAGTATTTAGTTATTTACATTTTAAAATATATTCAAATAGAGCCGTTTTACTGTATTTTTCATTTATATATATATATATATATATATATATATATATATGTGTGTGTGTGTGTGTCTTTTTTTGTATGTATATATATATATATATATATATATATATATATATATATGTATGTATGTATATATATATATATATATATATATATATATATATATTATATAATCTTCTTTGTCACATCTGGTTCATTCATCATACTGGCAGGTCAAGTCAAGCACTTTGCATTGTGGGACACTTTGCTCTGGTTGTGTAACTGCAAATGTATTTGGTCATCTGGGAATTCTGTGAAACATTTACATACTGTGCATGATATATACACACAGCATTATTATTAGTATGACCCCCCCCCCCACACACACACACACACACATAATTAGCAAACACTATTTTAACAAACAATAACATAAAGAGCTGCAGTGTGTGTGAAGCGTTCAGAAGCTGCTGATGCCGGTGTCGTTGGAGTCTCAGTCTCTGATGTGTGTGTGTGTGTGTGTGTGTCTCAGAGCTGGAGAAGGAGGACAGCGGCGGGGAGATGTCTGTTCCCAGCAGCCCTCAGAACGAGGCCATCCAGCACAGCTCCATCAGCACATCCAACGGCATCAGCTCGAGCACGGCCCTGGGACCCGGACCCGCCCTGGGCCCGCCAGCAGAACACAGCACAGAGGAGGACGAGGACGAGGAGGAGGAGGAGGAGTCTTCCTCACACGCACAGTCTTCTGGGAGCTGATCAGGCCTCCGCTCGCTCACTTCAGTCCTGGCAGCCATGTTGAAATGAGCCTCTGTTTTCATTTCAGCTCTTTTCAATCCAGCGCATTTTTACAAAGAGTGAGTATGGAAAGCCCTTGGGAGGCTATGCAGGAACTCAACTGGTTATTCTTGTTTGTTTTGTTTTCTTTGGTGTATTTATTGAGTTAAACGTAAAGTGTCTTGGAAGGATCAAGATATCACGATAGCCCAAATGTGTCCGGGTTCATAGTGAAAGGAAATGGACTTACTGAAGCACTATCAGAGGCATAAAGTTAGAAGAATTGACCGCTTTAGTTTCATATTTACAAAGAGTGAGTACAGTAGTTGGGAAAGCCCTTGGGAGGCTATGCAGAAAACTGTACTGATTGTTTTATGTTTTTTTTTTTTTTTCATGTGTGGTGTATTTAAGTTAAACGCAGATTGTGTTGGAAGGATCAAGTCGGAATGATTCACGACAGCCCAAAATGTGTCCGCATACATAATCCGCGTTTCCACTGCAGGAACTTTCCCCAGGAACAAGGGACTTTGGGCTGGTACTCGGTGTGTTTCCACCGCAGGAACCAGGCTCTAAATGAAGTGTCCCTTGTCAACACTTGGTTAGGTCGCCAGGTTGAAAGATCAGGCAACTGGTCAACATTAGAGAAACATATTGGTCCGATTATTCATAAAGGAGTTTGGGCCATGCAAATTACGGAGTTTCCCGGGAGAAATAACATACTGGGAGGGGTCCGGGATATAGGGCTAAAAAAACGGGGGAAACCCGGGAAAAACGGGAGTGGTCCCCGTCCGAAAGTCCCTGCTCGTGAGATAGTACTACTTCCTTTTCAAAGTTCAGGAACTTTCAGGGGTGGGACTTGGGCGCTGGACATGCTGATTGGTCGAGTTCATGCCGCATTTTGATTGGTTGACTCCACGCAGCATTTTGTTTCATCCACCAGTAACAAAACAGTCACAGTTATTTACTATTCGAGTCAACAATGGAGTTTAAAAAATACAACCGATGGACCGACGACGAGTCTCAGGCTTTATTAAGCTTACTCCGGCGAACAATGAACCTTTGGTCTAATAAAACATCGGTACCTAGTCAATCGTTCTCTGAGATTTGTTTTCATGATAATCGAAAAAACTCTAAAAACTGTTTAGCATATAATGCTAGTACTGGGGGCATTGACTAAGTAAAAAGAAATGGCTAGTTTATACCACTAACAAGGCTCAAAATAGCCCCACACTAACACAGTAACATAATGAGGGTCCATACATGCAAAACGAAGCATTGAGAACTTTGTAAGTGTACAGACCGTTTAATAAGAAGATACTTTATGAAGACAGTCCACTTCGTGTATACAGGCAGGAGCCATCTTTGAAAAATAGTCACGACAAGTCGAACCACGAACGACGTGCCAACTTGCCAAGTGAGGTGAACTGTATGAAGTTCAGCGAACTTCTGAACTGTATGAACGGCGTTCGTGGTTCGACTTATCGAGTCTGTTTTTCAAAGATGGCTCCTGCCTGTATACACGAAGTGGACTGTCTTCATAAAGTATCTTCTTATTAAACGGTCTGTACACTTACAAAGTTCTCAATGCTTCGTTTTGCATGTATGGACCCTCATTATGTTACTGTGTTAGTGTGGGGCTATTTTGAGCCTTGTTAGTGGTATAAACTAGCCATTTCTTTTTACTTAGTCAATGCCCCAGTACTAGCATTATATGCTAAACAGTTTTTAGAGTTTTTTCGATTATCATGAAAACAAATCTCAGAGAACGATTGACTAGGTACCGATGTTTTATTAGACCAAAGGTTCATTGTTCGCCGGAGTTCTCCTTTAAAGGGATACTTCACCTCTGGAAAAATTAATGTGTATTTAAAACGGGTCATTTATGTAAAAGAAATGTCAAATTAGTTTTGAATTTGGAGCTTTCTAGACTGAGAAAAAACAGAAAATGTATTTTAGGCTTATTTGGATGAAAGACTACAACTCCCAGAATGCACGTGTTCGCTGCCCTAGGAGGCCACGCCTACCGTTTACGCGAGTCATGTTTACTGTGGCGAGTGGGACGAGCGAGAGCTGTAGTCTTTAGCCTCTGGACAACATCCTCCGATGACGCAAAATGACGATTTTTGGATGATCGAAGGATTTTTTCCAGACAAAAATTAAATAAATCTCTCGTCTCATGGGGATATGAGGGTGGAAAGCACGGCAAATACTACAGGTTTCCTACTAATACAAAGCTTAGTATCCCTTTAAATTCAGTAACTGTAAAGTAGCGCACATTGCCTAATCTTCACGTTACTGTAACCACGGTGGAGACATAGACAGCAACGGGTCAGGGGGAATAAAGTTCCTGGGCAAATTATTCCAGATAATTTCGGTGGAAACGTGGCTAACTATAGAAAATAGACTTACTGAAGCACTATCAGAGGCGTGAAGCTGGAGGAACTGGCCACTTTCATTTCTTTGCCTTTTATATTTTGCACATAAGGAAAGTGGAGTTTTTTAAATGCTCGTTGTTTAAGCGGTTCCAGCAGGTTTTAGCTGTAGCTTTAAATCAAATCCTAAACTGATTGTCCGTCTTCTAGAAATAGTGACGTGTCGTTGTGTGAATGTTTCAGATGTTTTTGGCATGTTAAAGGAAGTCATTGGGAAGATGTTCCCTGGCCAGTGATTGTAGGACAGCATTATTCACAATGCAGGTTACTCATTTCTCATTAAAATTACAAGTTTCTTTTGCAATTAAAATTTAATTAGATGAATTTAGTGACGTAGACTTTGCTGAAAGCTTTCCATGCACTTATTTTGATAAGAAACTTTATGCTTTTTGTAAGATTTCTTTCCCGCCGACATTTGTATTTGTGGCAAACATTGAGAAAAGTCATTAGTTTGTTCACTTTAGTTGTCTTTCTGATTACAGTGTAATTAAGGAAGCACTGTATATGGCGTTATGATGAAATCATTGTAAGTGATCTCTACTGGCACTAGGTTTGTCTTGTACGGAGGCGTATTGCATTCACTTGAAGAAAAAAAATCTGCTCTGTTTTTCTGAATTAACGAGTTAATTTTTCATGAGAAAAAAAATTTGCTCTGTTTTTCTGAATTAACGAGTTAATTTTTCATGAGAAAAATTTTTTTGCTCTGTTTTTCTGAATTAATGAGTTAATTTTTAATGGAATTTTTATTTTTTTTTGCTCTGTTTTTCTGAATTAATGAGTTAATTCAGAAAAACAGCAAAAATAAATTTTCTCATGAAAAATTAACTCATTAATTCAGAAAAACAGAGCAAAAACTTTTTTTCTCAAGAAAAACTAACTCATTAGTTCAGAAAAATAGAGCAAATTTTTTTTCTCATGAAAAATTAACTCATTAATTCAGAAAAACAGAGCAAAAACTTTTTTTCTCATGAAAAATTAACTCGTTAATTCAGAAAAACAGAGCAAATTTTTTTTCTCATGAAAAATTAACTCATTAATTCAGAAAAACAGAGCAAAAACTTTTTTTCTCATGAAAAATTAACTCATTAATTCAGAAAAACAGAGCAAAAACTTTTTTTCTCATGAAAAATTAACTCATTAATTCAGAAAAACAGAGCAAATTTTTTTTTCTCATGAAAAATTAACTCGTTAATTCAGAAAAACAGAGCAAATTTTTTTTCTCATGAAAAATTAACTCATTAATTCAGAAAAACAGAGCAAAAACTTTTTTTCTCATGAAAAATTAACTCATTAATTCAGAAAAACAGAGCAAAAATTTTTTTTCTCATGAAAAATTAACTCATTAATTCAGAAAAACAGAGCAAATTTTTTTTTCTCATGAAAAATTAACTCGTTAATTCAGAAAAACAGAGCAAATTTTTTTTCTCATGAAAAATTAACTCATTAATTCAGAAAAACAGAGCAAAAACTTTTTTTCTCATGAAAAATTAACTCATTAATTCAGAAAAACAGAGCAAAAAATTTTTTTCTCATGAAAAATTAACTCATTAATTCAGAAAAACAGAGCAAATTTTTTTTCTCATGAAAAATTAACTCACTTTTTTTCTCATGAAAAATTAACTCATTAATTCAGAAAAACAGAGCAAATTTTTTTTTCTCATGAAAAATTAACTCGTTAATTCAGAAAAACAGAGTAGATTTTTTTCTTCAAGTGAATGCAATACACCTCCGTAGTCTTGGGATCATGACAACACGATTTTAAAAACCACCTGATCAAACATTTAACTAAGAACTAAGGCTTTATTTTCCAACCGTTAAGCAATTCTGTCAACTGAAAATAAACTGGAGCTGCTCTTCAAAAGAAACAATGACAGATATAAAACTCTCTAGTCTTTAAGGTCAATAAGTTATGCTTAGTGACAATTACTAAGTAAGGAATAGATGAACTTATTATTATCACTTTGTGTCCTCTTCTCTCTTTAAAATCTATTGGCTTACTACTGTGTAGTTCTACAAGCATCCTGTTTTGCTTTTAAATAACTTGATTTTTGTTTATAAGGTACATTTGTATGACAGTTGTTGCGTGCTTACATGCATGACTGAATTCTCTAAGAGAATTAGACCAATGTTTTTCAACCATGTCTCCATTGTTGCCGTCGAACATCTTGTTACTCTTAGATTTTCAGCCAGGAAATGGCAGCTTTACAATGGGGGGGGTTTGTTCTTATTTACTGGGTCCACTTTGGATAAAGGATGTGATAATTATTGTGTTTGCGGTCAACTTGTAACTCGTGAAAGTTATGTATAAATTATAATTAATAAAATGTTGTAATAAATCTTTTATTAGCTCTTTAAAGCCATTTAAAGCCTCAGTCATTATAAAGATCGGCATTGAGTGAAACAATGGATTTTTTATTGTCTTGTATCTAGGTTTTTTTTGTATGCATGTATGATATTTTGCTTTGTAAACTCTGCCATCTTGTGGAGAAACCTGGAAAATTCAACTCAACATTATATTGTCACAGCATGGCAAAACATGAACAATCAGGTATGTTGAAGTAGCTGTTGATTTGTGGGCATTTCATTTGATTTAAGGGCAAATTTGCTTCTTCATTTCAGGATTTTACAAAGTGGGGAAAAAGGGAATAGCTTCCCTGTAATCAATGCAATTTCCAAACTATATGGCAGCCTGAGTTCACAGTAAATAAGAAAAGAAAAAAAACATTAACTGCTCAACAACGGGTATAAAAAGCCCTACTAATGAAACAAGCCTACATTAAAGGAGTAGTTCACTTTTAAAAAACTTTTGCTGATAATTTACTCACCTCCATGTCATCCAATATGTCCATGTCTTTCATTCTTCAGTCGAAAAGAAATTAAGGTTTTTGATGAAAACATTCCAGGATTTTTCTCCATATAATGGACTTCAATGGGAACCAAACAGTTCAAGGTCCAAAAGACAGTTTCAGTGCAAACTGTTCAAAGGGCTTTAAACGATTCCAGACGATGAATAAGGGTCTTATCAAGCGAAACGATCGCTCATTTAATAAATAAATAACAAATTTTAAGTTTTATAAGCACAAATGCTCGCCTTGCTGAAGATATACGAAAGCCTTACGGGGTTGGAACAACTTAAGGTTGAGTAAAAAAATGGAAAAAGAAAAAGAGTAGGGGCGTAACCCCGGCATCCTGGCCAAATTAGCCCACTGGACTCTGTCCATCATGGCCAACTATTCATCCACATACACTGATTGGCTTCATCACTGTCTCCTGTCCACCAGTAAGCTGGTGTTTGGTGGGCGTTCTGGCGCAATATGGCTGCCGTCGCATCATCCAGGTGATGCTGCATGTTGGTGCTGGTTGAGGAGATTCCCCCTTCAATGTAAAGTGCTTTGAGTACCCAGAAAAGCACTATATAAATGTAATGATTTAAAATGAATTACTGACATAATGTTAATTTTTGGGTGAATTATCACTTTAAAGGGTTAGTTCACCCAAAAATGAAAATTAAGTCATTAATTACTCACCCCCATGCTGTACCAACCCCGTAAGACCTTCGTTTATCTTTGGAACACAAATGAAGATATTTTTGATTAAATTTGAGAGCCGAATCACTACCACATTGGCTGCCTAAGGGAATGACTCTTGATGGCCCAGAAAGTCAATGAAGAAAATGTTTAAATATCCCAAGTGACTACCGTGGCTCAACTATAAGTTTATCAAGTGTCGAGAATACTTTTTGTGCGAAAAAACAAACAAAAATAACGACTTTATTCGACTATTCCTTTTCTTCCTTGTTGGCCTGAAACGAGACTTCCATAGATTTCCACGACGCATGCGCGAGAACTGAACCGAAGTAGTTGAAGGAGATCGCAATTCTCGCGCATGCGTCGTGGAAATCGTGGCGACTGTCCACCATATTCATCACCATTTCAGTGTCTTTAAGTTTCTCTTGGGGTCCTCCTCCCGTTTTTGGATATTTCCTCTTAAATACTCTTTTTTTGGCATTTTGTACTATGTTTTTGTATCTTTTCTGTACGTCTTTAACGCTCCGCTCAACGGTCGAATTTCCCAAGTAAAATGTCCTTGTAACTGTTATACTTCTCCAACAAACACATTTTCCTCAGGGGTAAACTGCACTGAGTGGTTGAATGCGCTTTCTCGATCCGCCATGTTTTTTGTTTTGAAAAGTGTCTTATTTTACCCAGAATGCATTGCAGTGTAGTCCTACTTAAGATAGTCGGAGTCTTCAGTGCTTTGTGCAATGGTCTGATTTAGACGTCTATCTGAAATCTGACTATCTACTATATCTAAGCCATAGTCAAAGCCTATCTTTCCTGCCATGAAGGAAACCAAGGTAGGTGGAGAAATGATATCCAACAATACCAAAGACTGTATTGCCAGCATGATAACTTTGGGCTTGCTACACAAGAGATCGTTTCAAATGTAGCTAAAAGCTGAAGCTGAGGATGATAAGGGGAGCATGCGGAGTGCTTAGTTCCCTTTCAATGTGGAGGAGTCCACGGTTCCACAATAAGGTCTTGTTGTCATTGCAAGACAGTGACTACCGATGGCTCCCTCACAGGATTGGGGGACTTTCTGAATGGTCGCCCAGCCCAGGGGGTCTGGGAAGGCCGGCATCTCCTTAACATTAATTGCCTGGAGATGAAGTCTGTATTTCTGTCTCCCAGGTACTTCCTTCTAGACCTGAGGGTCTACAACATGTTGGTGTGGACAGACAACATGTCAGTAGTCTCTTACATAAATCATCAGGGTGGATTGCATTCACACCCCGGTTCAGATTGGTGCAGCAGATCCAGAGAGCAGTCTCAATTCCAGGGCATTCAAATATGGGAGCAATCATCTGGCCGAGGCAGAGGCTGCACCCCAAGGTAGAGGTTCAACAGAGCGGAAGTGGATGTTTTCGCCTCAGAAGAGTCGACCCACTGTACCTTCTGGTTCCCCCTCACACCTCTATGTCTGTACACTTTCCCCCTGATCATCAGGCCTGAATGTGGTTCTTGGACCTGATATCTCTCCTGGAAGACTCTACGTGGAGATTAAGATGATATTTCACCCCAAGCCCGAGATGTGGAAGCTGTTGGTCTGGTCCTTGAGGTGTCAGGTCCTGAGGATTTGTGTTAACCGCTCAGGCTTGTGGAGTTAATCCGATTAATAACTGGTCTGCTTTGAAGGCTGTGGCTTTGGAGGTTCCCCATCTCCAAGCCGCTTCTGTCCCACTGGATTGTTGATGCAATTTATCTCGCCAATGAGGCTTGTGGATTGTCTTCACCTCTAGGCGTCAGAGCCCACTCCACTAGGAGTGTGGATTCTTCTAAGGCACTAAAGTTGATGACAAACAGGGAAACTTTTTTGAGCAGTGTTGCTAAGCAATGTTGCTTGGGCACTTTCCCATTGAGAATGGGCAACAAATTTCTATCTGCATACTTTAGATCGATCGTGAACCCTGTGTCTCACCTGGTTGCCCGTTGATGGTAACATTGCTCAAAAAGTTGCAAAGTTTGTAGTTGCAAAGTTACTTAGAGTCATTATAATGTCTGTTAGAGGACCATTACAATAAAGAGTTTGCAGATATTAAGCAGACAGTCTACTAATACTCTGATGGTTGACATGAAGTTCCTCAATTACCCCTTTTCCACCAAAAAAGAACTGGTTCGGAACTGGTGCTGGTTCAAAGTTGGTTCGGAGTTGGTTCAACTTGCGAACCGCTTCAGAACCTATTTGTTTTTCCACTGACTAGTGCGCCCATGGAACGACGTCGTTACGTCACTGTGTACGTCACCATAAGTCTTAGCTAGAAACACTTGCAAATACAACATTACTTTCGGATTATCTCGTAACTCGTATACCAAGAAAGCTTTAAAAACAATTGAAATATGTAAGTATTTTAATCTTTTCGTTTGATATGTATTTTTTTCTGATAAGTTATGTACCCCTGTAATTGTGTCTTTTTTTATTTCCATTTATTTGTTCTATATTGTGACTTTTCTTCTTTGCTTATAATGTCTCCAATAAAAAAATTACAAAAATAGAAACGCTTGCGTTAACTTCAAGCATAACAATTACAAAGGCGGACTGGCCGAGAACCGTTTCTTTGGCTGTCCAAACACAAAGAACTGGTTCGCGCGCAGTCACCGGCTCCGAACCGGCTCTCAAAATGCTTTGGTGGAAAAGGGGCTATGAGTGTTCAAAAGGGACGATCAAAATAAAGTGTTCCCGAAAAAAAAAAAAAAAAAGAAAGAAATCACAACCCATTGGTCTGTCATTTTTTCACTTTGCTCACGAGCATGCTTCGCCTCTAGGCATCAAGTATACTATACTGGGTCTGGGTGCATGGTTTCTTTTTAGGTGTTAGCTAAAAACTGCACCCTAATGAGATGTTGTGCTGCCGCTGCGGCCGGCTGGTCCACTTCTTATACGTTTATTGATTTTATAGAAAGATATTCCAGTACCCGAATCCTTCAAGAAGTTAACAGGTTTATGCGTACTTATAGGCCTACTTCACAACATAATTTGCCGAATATCATCCAGTCTTTGAGATTCAAAGATTCTCGGTGAAAGAAGATAAAGAAGATTCTGTATACTTTTATAATCAAATTAACTTCCTTTTTAGCCTTTTGAGTTGCACAGAATGCTTTGCCTCTGTGCAAGATTGTGCCCTTTAAGTCTTTAAAATTCAGTTTACCTGTGGGACTGACTGTGCTTCAGCTTTGGGTAGTGGGGCCTGGTTAATAGGCCTAATACTGTATAGGTTTGTGTTGTGGTGGCAGGCTGACCCTTTCCACCCATATTCATGGGTATTCATTGTTTAACTGCTTTGTCCCAAGGCTTAGACTCATTTGGGTTAATTCCTTAGACCAGGAATGGGCAACTTCAGACCTGGAGGGCCACTGTCCTACAGAGTTTAGCTCCAACCCCGAAAAAATCACCTGCCTGTAACTTTATATAATCCCGAAGACCTTGATTAGCTTGTTCAGATGTGTTTGATTAGGGTTGAAGCAACTCTGTACACTCTCAGAAAAAAGGTACAAAAGCTGTCACTGGGGCTGTACCTTTTAAAAAGGTAAACTTTTGTCCATTCTAGGTGCTAATATGTACATTTCAGGTGCTAATATGGACATTTTATGTGCCAATATATGCATTTCAGGTCCTATTATGTACATTTCAGCTGCTAATATGTGCATTTTAGGTGCTAATATGTACATTTTTAGTGTTAATATGTACATTTCATGAGCTAATATGTCTATTTTAGGTCCTAATATGTATGTTTTAGGTGCTAATATGTACATTTTTAGTGTTAATATGTACATTTCAGGAGCTAATATGTCTATTTTAGGTCCTAATATGTATGTTTTAGGTGCTAATATGTACATTTTAGGTGCTAATTTGTACATTTTAGGTGCTAATATGTTCATTTTACGTCCTAATATGTACATTTTAGGTGTTAATATGTACATTTTAGGTGCTAATATGTACATTTTAAGTGCTAATATGTACATTTCAGGTGCTAATATGGACATTTTATGTGCCAATATATGCATTTCAGGTGCTATTATGTACATTTCAGCTGCTAATATGTGCATTTTAGGTGCTAAAATGTGCATTTTAGGTGCTAATATGTACATTTTTAGTGTTAATATGTACATTTCATGAGCTAATATGTCTATTTTAGGTCCTAATATGTATGTTTTAGGTGCTAATATGTACATTTTTAGTGTTAATATGTACATTTCAGGAGCTAATATGTCTATTTTAGGTCCTAATATATATGTTTTAGGTGCTAATATGTACATTTTAGGTGCTAATTTGTACATTTTAGGTGCTAATATGTTCATTTTACATCCTAATATGTACATTTTAGGTGCTAATATGTACCACTAAGGTACCAATATGCAGCCTTTGGGTAAAAAAGTGTACCTTTTTAAAAGGTACAGCCCCAGTGATGGCTTTTGTACCTTTTTTTCTGAGAGTGTAGGACAATGGCCCTCCAGGACTGAAGTTGCCGATCCCTGCCTTAAACCGAAGGGTTTGTGCTTGTGTATACTTCACCTTCAACCTCGTTGGTCAGGCTTTTTTTCCCTCAGTATGGCGATATGGGTATTAATGTTCCTATAGCATCGACGTCATGATGCAGTGTTCAGTTCCACTCGAAAGGGAACGCCTCAGGTTATGTATGTAGCCCTGTCACTGAGAGAGGAACGAGACTCTCCGTCACTTTGCCATAGATCACACAATGCCTGAAAACATACTTAGATGGGGTGGTGATGGCGCAGCGGATAAGACACATGCCTTTGGTGTGAGAGACCCGGGTTCGAATCCACTGTGAGACACCAATGTGTCCCTGGACAAGACACTTAACCCCTAGTTGCTCCAGAGGTGTGCAACCTCCGACATATATAGCAATTGTAAGTCGCTTTAGATAAAAGCGTCAGCTAAATGAATAAATGTACATTTATGGTCTCGGTGATGCGAACAGCTATGTCACCTGACCATGCTGTAGGCCAATAGAATTGGCGTGTTTTCACACGTCCATCAGACACCAGCTCACACAACATCTCTTTCCCCTCTCAGGGAACCCGCTTACATACATAACCTCAGAGCTATATAGAATTAATTTATTATGGTGTAGTTTATATTATCGTAATTACTGCAACCAATTCAAAAGATCAATTCTTTGTCAAATCGGACATTTTTAGTCAGGAGTGATGCTGCTCCCGCTTTTACCTGGTATTGTCGTATCAATATTTTGTCAATATTGTCGTATTGTCGTACCTCGCTGGGTGTGTTAACTATTGCTCACACATCCTATTGTTTTCTCAAGCATGAGCTTTAGCCTGACAAGACTGAGAGGAACTAAACAGAGTGTGGATGCACTGACCTTTCAGTGTTTCTGGACGAGTGCATCTTCAGTTTGTTGAGAATCTGCCCAGTCACTGTTGTACATGTCAAACCAAATCATTTTAGCTGAGTCACCAGCACCTTTATATTTACCACACTCGTTTTAAACCGAATCATTTAAGGACATAAACTTGCAACACTCCTGGTAAAAATTGCATTGTGTTTCCAACTATTCATTTATTTTGTAAATGACATAATTATTTAACATCAGGTAAATTAAATAAGGGTTCTTAACGTGAAACCAAGCAATTTTCAAATCCTTGTTCAAAAATAACCATTACTTCAGCCTACACACTCGACACGCCTCACACCTCTTCTTGTATTCAGAAGACTCTTTAGGATATTTACTTTTATTCAACGGCAGGAAACGAGAGCCGAACAATAAATGCAGTGTCAGGGGCTCAGGTCCTCTGAGCATAACCACTGGGTGGCTATTGTCTGAACTTCCTGTTAACGTGTGTATAATATACACACTTAAACTCCTGTCAGTTCAGGGCGACACGGCCATCTGGGAAACGAGTTTGTTTCACTTTAAACTAATGCAAGGTATAAGCCTTTGCAGAGCTTCAAATGCTTTGCATTGTTTGGGGAAAAGTACTAAGAGTACTTATTTTATAAAAGTGTTCTGTCAAAATTGTGTAAAATATAAACCAAATTAAAAATAAAAATAAACACTTATAAAATTAAGTAATCTGGCTGCCTTAAAAATTTAAGTTCATTGGAATGGAAAAATTGAGTTAATACAATGAAGGTGATTGATTTAATCAGAAACTTTGAATATTAGGTTATCTGAACTACATAAATTATTTAAGTTGATTTGACAAAATAAATTATTGTTGTGATTACAAATCATGAAAATATATATTTTTTTTTATAGTGATGAATTTTTTTTTTCAGTCCCTCCAGGATTTCACGATTTTTTTTGTGTGATTTTTGCGATCAAAATGACTGATATTGTGGTGGTAATTTCCAAAAATTTGTGAAAAAAATTTGCGATTTATATATAACATTTACCATAATATTCAGTCCTTCCAGAAAAACGCTTTTTTGTGAGTTTTATGAGTTTTTTTGTGATTGTTGCGGGCAAAAATTGATTGATTACGCGGCCCGTTTTCTTTAAAAATGCGATGGAATATGCGGGATATTTATGCAATTTTATGCGATGAAATTGCAGGAATTTGCAAAAATTGAGGGAACTTGCAAAAATTGCGGTTTGATGAAAAAGAGAAAAAAAGTGATTCCCCCAACATCCTGTTCTCACTAGGCTAATGTAAGAGTCATTTCTTATTACTTCCTTTAATAAGCAAGCATACTACATCATAGAAAGTGCTGGGAATATTTAATTTCTCATCTTGTTTTATTTCAGACTGTAACGAGTGTAAATAAGGTGTGGCCCCTTTAAGAGCTGTGCGCTCCCTGTTGAACTCTCTGCAGTGTTATATGTGCGCCTCGAACACCCCATGTGTGCGGGTAATTTCTGTTTGATGCTACTTCTTTTATATTATGTTGTTTATTAAGTAACGATGTGACGGTAGAACGTGTGACAGACAGTAATACGAGTTCGATTTGTGAGATGTCAATCGCCTCCGTGAGTCTGTCTGGCGTCGCGTAATTGCGTCACTTCATAACGTTCCCATGGAAACAGGGGGAAATGGCTGCTCTTGTGTGAAGCAAACGCAACATTTTTCAACTTTCTGCTAAGATACATGTGACTTTTTTTGCAACGAAAATGCGAGGATTATGAAATTATGCAAACCCCGCATATTTTGCACGGAAATCGGCATATTATGCGGCAAAAGTGCGGCGTATTTGAAAAAATGCGGCCCCCGCATAAATATGCGGACTTTGGCTGATTTTGCATTGAATTCAGCGATCGCATAATCGCGTTTTTCTGGAGGGACTGTTTTTTACTTTGGAATTGTTTTAACCATGTTGCACTACAACAACTATAAATTAAGCTCATATCTGCATGCCTCATATTAAATATTTGCAAGTTGTGGCATCTATGCCAGGGTTCCTGCTTTTTAACTGTGGCACACCTGTACTGTTGAATACAACATGGTTAAAAAGTAAGTGATTGTAAAGTACATTTTTGTCACTGAATGTGATGAGATAATGAAAGACAGGGTGGCACAAAAAAAGCCAAGAAAAAGACAGCATATCACAAAAAAAGAAAATAATAGAGCCGACGTGTCAGGATCACAAACAAATTACTTTTTTAAACAGGTTTTTAAAAGATAGCATAGCAAATGTAAAAACCCATAGGAAAACCCTTGAGGAAACCAGCTACTCTTCCAGGTTATGGCATCAAGTCTTCAGAAGAGCAAATTCAATTCAATATTCAACAAAATCAGAAGAAGTTAATCCAGACATCATTTATTCGCCTTTTTGTACTAAATTTATCAATATGGAATGAAATTATGACTACCATTTTCCAAATCCAAATTACTTGTCCTGTAAGGATGCAGCTTGAGTCTTTCCCAACACCTTGGGCTGAAAGCAGGGAAACACCTTGGACACGTGGCCAGTCCATCACAGGGCTCTCACACACACACACTCACACTTTGGACAGTTTAGGGTCTCCAGTTCACCTATCCTGTTCACTATCTTTGGACGCTAACATGGGTTAAACATGCGAACTCCACACAAAAGGCCTCCATGGCTCCTGGACTCAAACTGCTGCGCTGAGCCGTCACAATGAATCATATTTTTCACAATTTGTCGTCATTTTTTCACATTTCAACTTTCAACAATATGCTCAAGTCTAAATATTAGATCGGAATCGATTTAACATGGAATAGAGTCGATTCAACATTTCTCTAGCTGAGGATGTGATCGTTGTTGCATATCACTTGTTGCCAAAAATATGATAATTGCTTTTATCTGTTATTTATTTGCATTGTACTGTGATTTTCCAGTCAAATTAAGGAAAAAAAGATGTGTCGAATTGTCATATTACAAGACGTAAACACACACTGCATCATCATGTCGCCACAGAGAGGGGGTCTCCATGGTAACGCGCCATGAAGAGGCTGCAGTCCCTGAGGAAGAGCGTCCGCGCGCGCGCGTGTGTATGTGTGTGTGGATCTGGTCATGTGGTCTCACAAGATGGCGACTCCAGTGCTGGGATGTGAGGAGTGAATCAGACCTGCAGTAAAACACACCGCGCTCATCACAACTGCTGCTCACACACACCCGATCATCTCTCCTCACACAACACACTCATTCTCCAGTGTTCGCTGTTGGATTCGCTGTGATTTAAAGTTTAGCTCGGCAACATCGCTAATGTAGGATTCCTAGACTGGACAATTCATCAAAACCCCATCGCCTTCAGAATATAATCATACAGTAAGAGTCGTTCCTTGTGAAATAACTTTGGATGTGAGGAAATAAGGCAGATTGTGTGTGTGTTGTTCAAACCTTTGTCCATCTGGATCACTGACTGCAATGGCCATCCATGTGTTCGGTGAGTCGATCATATTTCATCGATTTTATTATGGTTCTTATGCCAACAGATCGCGTGTGTAATATGTGTGAAAGCAAACACACACACATGGGTTTGACAGATTTCCCTTTGGGCCCGTGATGTTGTGCTTCATAACATGTTATTATAGTTTTTTTCAGTGATAGTAACATCTGTTTATTTGCATTGTTGCGTGCAGATGAGCAAGTCACAATGAATGAGATCATGCGGTCAAAATAAGTTTGACTTCACCCTGCAGTTTGCCATTGTTCTGATGATATTGAAGCAGATCAGGTTATTCTTATCTTTTGTTTGTCTTCATTTGCTTTGTTGAAGTAGTCAGTATCTTCCTTCATATAGCAACAGGTTAATAGCGTTGAACCAGAATGGAAAAAAACACATGTTGACATGTTCTGACTTTATCTAAAATATTTTAATCATAAATTAATATGCAAGATGTTTATGAGCTCATATTGATTATTGGACTATAGAATAAGCGCTTTATACATTTAATCAAGAATAATGTCACTGCAGGACCATGAAGTTGTGAACAAAAGGTGATTCAAATGAGTGAACAACCATCTAAATGCACTCTTGATATACATGTGAACCTAAAACCTGAATTTTATTCAAAACAAGCTATTGGACATGTTATATATCTATCAGGATATGGCCTCAAACACTTGTTGACATTATGGAGAAAAAACGGGGACGAGCAAACATTTTTCTATTAATATGTAATGCTGAATCATATGCGGTCTAGTGTGTGACTGCTAGAAGAAGATAAAAAAAATATCCTTGCCCTCAAGTCATCCTAGGTGTTTATGACTTTCTTCTTTCAGACGAATGCTATCAGAGTTATTAATAAACAACCTGATGCTTCCAATAATGGCAGTGAAATGCACCTTACATTTTGAAACCCAAAAACACACATCCATCTATCATAAAAATAATCTGTATGGCTCCATAGGTTAATAAAGCCCTTCTGAAGTGAAGACAAATATTCATCCATATTTATAACTCTAACTCATAAACTATAATCACTGGCTTTTGGTAACGGCCGTTTGCAAGTCGAGTTCCGCTGACCCGACGCATGACGAGTGACCTCTGACCCGACGCATGATGAGTGACCTCTGACCCGACACATGACAAATGACCTCTGACCCGATGCATGACCCGGCACATGACGAGTGACCTCTGACCTGACACATGAAGAGGGACCTCTGACCCGACACATGACGAGTTACCTCTGACCCGGCGCATGACGAGTGACCTCTGACACGATGTATGACAAGTGACCTCTGACCAAACACATGACGAGTGACCTCTGACCCGATGTATGACAAGTGACCTCTGACCCAACGCATGACGAATGACCTGACCCGACACATGACGAGTGACCTCTGACCCGACACATGACAAATGACCTCTGACCCGATGCATGACGAGTGACCTCTGACCCGACGCATGATGAGGGACTTCTGACCCGACGCATGACGAGTGACCTCTGACACGATGTATGACAAGTAGGGGTGTAACGGTACATGTATTCGTATTGAACCGTTTCGGTTCGAGGCTTCCGGTTCGGTACACATACAAACCGAACGAGTGCTTGGACCATTTTTCCTGCCGGCAAAATTCGTGCTGGCGCGGCCAACACAACGTTGCGCAACATCCAAATGGCAAGCGTAATGAAAGCAGAACGAAACTGCGCTACTCGTTATGTGCTTTACGGATCGTTTATCAGTTCAGACCTGCAACATCTGTGCAGCGCGAGCCGATCTCGATCAAGCAACACTGTTACTACACCGCGCTAAGAGATCCGGTAAAGAAAACATTTGAATTCGCCACTGAGGTAATAACATCGCTGCGAGATCTAGTGAGATGCATTCACATTTCTTCGTTATTAACCGCAGATCTCTATTAGATCAAACAGCGCTGTCATGGAAACCAGGAGAAACATTGTGCCGTGAATGAACTAGTAATACTTTCGTCCACAGACCAGCAACATTCACCATGGATTTAATATAGAAACACTAACTGGAACCAGTTTGGCTGGAATGGTGAAATGCTTTCAAGTACTTCACACATCTTTTTCCAGCACTTAAAAATTCAAATATTATATAAATAAATATATGTTTAAATGTTATTTTTAATGTGATGACCAAAACATTATTTGTTCACCCTTCAAAGATGACCCCCATTTATAAACCTGAAAGTTTCAAGATCTAGGAAAACTCACACTTATTTAAAAATATTTTTTCTTTAAACAAATAGGAAATTTCTCTGGCATTTCTTTCTTTTTGCTGTATCGAAAACGTACCGAACCGTGACTTTAAAACCGAGGTACGTAACGAACCGTGATTTTTGTGTACCGTTACACCCCTAATGACAAGTGACCTCTGACCCAACGCATGACGAATGACCTCTGACCCGACGCATGACGAGTGACCTCTGACCAGACGCATGACGAGTGACCTCCGACCCAACGCATGACGAGTGACCTCTGACCCGACGCATGCTGAATGACCTCTGACCTGATGACTGACCTCTGACCTGACGCATGACGAGTGACCTCTAACCCGATGCATGACCCGACGCATGACGAGTGACCTCTGAACCAGTGACCTCTTAACCGCCGCATGACGAGTGACCTCTGACCCGACGCATGACGAGGGACTTCTGACCCGACACATGACAAATGACCTCTGACCCGATGCATGACGAGTGACCTCTGACCCGACGCATGATGAGGGACCTCTGACCCGACGCATGACGAGTGACCTCTGACACGATGTATGACAAGTAACCTCTGACCCAACACATGACGAATGACCTCTGACCCGACGCATGACGAGTGACCTCTGACCCGTCGCATGACGAGTGACCTCTGACCCGTCGCATGACGAGTGACCTCTGACCCGATGCATGCTGAATGACCTCTGACCTGATGAGTGACCTCTGACCCGACGCATGACGAGGGACCTCTGACCCGATGCATGACCCGACGCATGACGAGTGACCTCTGAACCGACGCATGACGAGTGACCTCTGAACCGACGCATGATGAGTAACCTCTGAACCGACGCATGACGAGTGACCTCTGACCCAACACATGACGAGTGACCTCTGACCCGACACATGACAAATGACCTCTGACCCGATGCATGACCCGGCGCATGGCGAGTGACCTCTGACCCGACGCATGACGAGGGACCTCTGACCCGACGCATGACGAGTGACCTCTGACACGATGTATGACAAGTGACCTCTGACCCGATGCATGACTCGACGCATGACGAGTGACCTCTGACCCGACACATGACGAGTGACCTCTGACCAACGCATGACGAGTGGCCTCTGACCCGACACAAGACGTAATGAGGAACACGGAAACGCAGAGGACAGAGTAAAACAAAACACCAGTCAAGAATTAAAAGTGTAAAACGAGAAAATATTTAAAGAGAAATGTGGGAGGAGCTTGAGTTTGTTGCCCAGTTCTATTTGTTTGAACATCCTACGCCATGCGTCAGGTCAGAGGTCACCCATCATGCATCGGGTCAGATGTCATGCGTCAGGTCAGAGGTCACCCGTCATGCGTTGTTTCAGACGTCACCCGTGATGTGTCGGGTCAGAGGTCACCCCTCGTGGGTCGAGTCAGAGGTCACTCTTCCGCCAGAACTAGACTTGTGTACGACCGTAACCGGATTCTAGTTTATGAAGTTAGAAATATGGATATTTTTCTTACAGAAATGCATGGCTTTGCTTCAGAAGGCCTATATTAAGTCGTATGGATTTATTTTATGATGGATGGGTCGTAGGTACCATTCACTCCCATTATACAGGTCCTATTTTCCATAATGTAATGATAAAAATTAAACTTTCACATGTTTTAGACACATTGCACACCAACTGAAATATTTCAGGTCTTTTATTGTGTTAATACTGATGATTTTGGCATACAGCTCATGAAAACCCAAAATTCATATCTCAAAAAATTTGCATATTTCATCCGACCAAGAAAAGAAGTGTTTTAATGCAAAAAAAAAAAAAGTCAGCCTTCAAATAATTATGTTCAGTTATGCACTCAATACTTGGTTGGGAATCCTTTTGTAGAAATGACTGCTTCAGTGCGGCGTGGCATGGAGCCTGTGGCACTGCTGAGGTGTTATGGAGGCCCAGGATGCTTCGATAGCGGCCTTAAAGGGTTAGTTCACCCAAAAATGAAAATTAAGTCATTAATTACTCACCCCCATGCAACCCCGTAAGACCTTCGTTCATCTTCGGAACACAAATAAAGATATTTTTGATTGAATCTGAGGGCTGGATCAGTCCTATAGACTGCCTGAGGGACTGGCTCTTGACGGCCCATAAAGTCATTAAAGAAAAGGTTTAAATATTCCATGTGCCTACAGCGGCTCAATTATAAGTTTATCAAGCGACGAGACTACTTTTTGTGCGAAAAAAACATAAATAACGACTTTATTCCACTATTCCATTACTTCCTTATGGGCGCATGCGCGAGAACTGAGACGAGGACGTTCTCATTCGTCTAATTCTTGTTACCGGCTGCTGCTCACCGCTTAGGAGTTTTACCGCCCCCTACCGTATAAGATGATGTGCTGATATAGCTGGAAGCGCAAAACTTTCTGTTTACAAGCAGAGGAAGATGCGCGCTGTACATACGCTTTTCAATTTGCGTATTTTCTGCACTATAAGGTGCACTTAAAAGCCTTTAATCTTCTCAAAAAACGACAGTGTTCCTTATAATCCGGAGCGCCTTATATATGGATCATCATTTTATACGGTAGGGGGCGGTAAAACTCCTAAGCGGTGAGCAGCCGGTAACAAGAAGTAGACGAATGAGAACGTCCTCGTCTCAGTTCTCGCGCATGCGCCCATAAGGAAGTAATGGAATAGTGGAATAAAGTCGTTATTTATGTTTTTTTCGCACAAAAAGTATTCTCGTCGCTTGATAAACTTATAATTGAGCCGCTGTAGGCACATGGAATATTCAAACCTTTTCTTTAATGACTTTATGGGCCGTCAAGAGCCAGTTCCTTAGGCAGTCTAGGACTGATCGAGCTCTCAGATTCAATCAAAAATATCTTTATTTGTGTTCCGAAGATGAACGAAGGTCTTACGGGGTTGCATGGGGGTGAGTAATTAATGACTTAATTTTCATTTTTGGGTGAACTAACCCTTTAAGCTCATCCAGAGTGTTGGTAGGAACTCAACTGTCTGATAGGAATTTTGGGTTTTCATGAGCTGTATGCCAAAATCATCAGTATTAAAACAATAAAACACCTGAAATATTTCAGTTGGTGTGCAATGAATCTAAAATATATGAAAGTTTAATTTTTATCGTTACACTATGGAAAATAATGAACTTTATCACAATATTTCAATTTTTTTTTGAGAAAGACCTGTAAGGTTTGGAAAAGAGCCAGGATATTTTTTTATTCTGGCTCTTCCAAATGCTTCAAACTTGGAAGTACCCTTTGTGATGAACATAATAGAATGTTTTTTTTTTTTTCTTCTTTCTATTTTGGATGTTTCTGTGAAAGGAAGAGGAAGCTGTCAGAGGAGAGAGAGAGAGAGTGAGTTGTAATGGTTGTGGAGCGGGGCCAGTCGTGCTGTGAAGGGCCTCTATTGTTCATGAAGTGGGTCTTTACACAGGGTTTCCTGCTCGTGTTCATTAATCTTCTAATGAGCCCTCGGAAGAAGCATCTACATCTTGCTGTCAGCTCAACTGCAAATCCATTCAGAAACGCCACCAAAACCACATACTGTGCACAATGCCAGTCTCTTCTGTTTATCAAGGCTGCTTTTAATTATTTGATGGAAAATACAGTAAACCTGTAATATTGTGAAATAATATTATAATTTATTCCTGTGATCAAAGCTGAATGTTCAGCATCATTACTCTTCAGTCTTCAGTGTCACATGATCCTTCAGAAATAAAGTCTAATTATTAATGCTAATCAAACGACAAAAGAGAAAATCTCTCACTGCTCGTCTTAAGCGCTTTTGTAACTTTAGTAAGAATAAATGTGTATTTAATTAATACATTAATGACAATGCGGTTTTTTTTTTTATATACATTTCATTACTTTATACATTATATCCAGTATTTCTGGTTGTTTTTCAGGTAGCTCTGTTTAACTTGTGTCGATTGTAGTTTGTTTTCTTTGCTCTTTTTTATTTCTGTTTAGCTTGAGAGTTTTTTTTAGGCTAGAATTAGTTTTTAAAAATCGTGATAAGAAGGATGGATTTCAAAAATGTATTTAAAGCAAAAACAACTATATTGTGATGCATATCGTTATCTTGAAATAATAATATTACTCATATCCTGATATTTGTTTAGTCGTATCGCCCACCCCGAGAAACCCTGATACTTTATTTTCCATGATTCTTTGATGAAAAGAAAGTTCAAACGAACTTCATTTATTTAAAATATACTAATTTTGTATCGTAATAAATGTCTTTACTGTCACTTTTGAATAATTTAATATGTCCTTGCTGAATAAAAGGTTTTTTTTACCCCAAACATTTGAATGGTAGTGTATCTCAGTTTCCACAGAAATATTTCAACATTGATAATAATCAGAAATGTTTCTTGATCATCAAATCATCATATTAGAGTGATTTTTGAAGGATCATGTGACACTGAAGACTGGAGTAATGATGCTAGAAATACAGCTTTGATCACAGGAATAAATTACACTTTACTATATATTCACATAAAAAACAGCTGTTTAAAAAATGTAATAATATTCAATATCAAAGAAATGCAAAAAAAACCCCCACACATTTATTCCTTTTGGCCAATATAATATAATATATTTCCTCTGCCCTGCATTGTCAAATGAAATGAATATAATAAATTTAGTTAAAAAACAAAATAATAAACTGCAACTTCGTCCTGTTGTCCAGCAGAAGGCAGTGTCACACCATCAACACACACACGTATGTGAGGCTCTTGTGAAATGTACTAATGATGTTTGCTTTGGCTTCTCGTGTCAGATCACTAATACATAGATAAAGATGTAAACATGAATTGTACTATCGTTTCTTTTAGGCTAAATGTCATTTTTTCATACGCGAGCACTTGTCTAACTGAATAATGTCTCCCTTTTCCTCTCAGATAACGATGAGTACAGACCTCCCGTGTGGAAATCCTATTGTAAGTGTACTTTATAATTCAGCGACATATAAAATTTTCTTTGCAGTAAGATCTCACAAGTTAACATAATTCTAGTTTTATCTGGAGAGTACAGCTAATGAAAACTTATTTCAACTGCATTTTCAAGAAGAAAAAAAAGAATATTAGATACGTTATGTACGGAGCCCCTAAAGGGACATTTGCAAAAATATAATTAACGTGCGCACGAGAAACGTTAAAACTCTCGAGATACGTTTCTCGTGAGCACGTGGAAGTTTTGCAAAGGTCCGTTTAAAAGGAGTCCGTCGTTCGTGTAATTAATAACCGGTATATTCCCTTGTCCTGTGTGACTGTAATAGTGTACCAGCTCCAGCAGGAGGCGCCGCATCCACGCAGGGTCACGTGCACATCTGAGGTGAGTGTGTGTGAACAATCGCAATGCAACTCAAATAGGCTCTGAAAATGAAAGGGTTTCAATGAATGTATAAATGTAAGACTTTTAAGCATACAAACATGACAGACAAAAACATTTGAGTGGGGTTTTGTGAGGCTCGAAGCTGGAGGAAGACACATTATATTAATGATCAGTGTTGTTGAAGCTGTTTGCTCAGTTACAACCCTCAGTTCAGATAGTTTGTTGGTATTTCTGTGCATGGTATAAAAGGAGTATTATATAGGTCACCCATCTTCACTGAATTACTAATGCATGTGTTAATTGCACGAGGGTCTAGACTTCTGGTCCTCCAGAGGCGATATAAACAACACACCAGAGGAGAAGTGCGCCGCTCCATTACTCAGGCTGATATTAGTGGCAGTAATTAAGGATGCTGCTGTTGAATTATTCATCTGTATCATGAAAATCTTGTGTTTGTGTTGCGTTTAGAGACGGGGGTGAGACATTTAAACTCATTGGCCTCTCCCATCACTGTCTGCAGGGTTTCATGAACGGATGAACATTAATTATGAAATCTGATGGTCACTGTCAGCTGCTGTTTGGGAGCTTCTTTAATGATAATATTAGGAATTTATAATATGGTGGTGATCATATTGGTATTCATTTAATTAAGAATTAATTACTGCTTCTATCCTCATTTTCACCTTAAAATAAAACAAGCCATTTGAAAATAAAGCCTTTTTTTAGGACTTTTTTATTTATTTATTTATTTATTTTTCCACAAAAATGTAACTTATTTATCCCCAGTAAAAAAAACTGTAGCTCAATTATTATTATTATTTAATTATTTAAATCAGCAGAAATTATAAGCATCGCAACAAACCCTGTGATGGTTTAATTCTTAAAATCTACATTTTATTTAATATATTTATTCATATGTTCTTTCATAATTTAGAATTAAGTTAAAAAAGAGCTAGTTACATTTCACCCCAAAATGAAAAGAACAATAATTTGTACTTATTTTTTTTTGTCTAAAAAAAATTTGTTGTTGCTTTGTGAAAATTTTCATGACAATAAATGCATTCATCCCCAGTAAAAATACAATAGTACAATGATTTTGTTTTATATTTATAGCATATTGGTATTCATTTAAGAATTAAGTTTGACTAGGCATGTACTGATTCTATCCTCATTTTCACCTTAAAACGAAACCCAAGTAATTTGAAAATGAAGCCTATTTTAGGACTTTTTTATTTATTTATTTATTTTTCCACAAAAATTAAACAAATTTATCCCCAGTAAAAATTACTGTAGCACAATTATTATTATTATTATTTAAATTATTTAAATCAGCAGAAATTATAAGCAGCACTCTAATGGTTTAATACTTAAAATCAAAATGTATTTAATATATTTGTTTATTCATTCTTTCAGAATTTAGAATTAAGTTAAAAAAGAGCTATACATTTCACCCCAAAATGAAAAGAATGATAATTTTTACTTATTTTTTGCCTAAAAAAATGTTGCTGCTGCTTTGTGAAAATTTTCACGACAATAAATGCATTCATCCCCAGTAAAAATACAATAGTACAATGATTTTGTTTTACATTTATAGCATTAATGCAGTGATAGTTGAAATACTATTTATTCATTCATTCAGAATTCAGTTTGATTCTGCCCTTTTTTTTCTTTTGCATTGACATTATTTTCATATTAAACATTAATGACTGTAGTACAAATGATTTTTTTAATCAACATAAATTACAGGCTGCACAACAAATACCACAATGGTTTAACATTTAATTGTACTTATTTTTTTATATTGCATTGGTAAAAAAAATCGTACAGATCATTAGGCTAAATTTTCTTTAAACAAAATGCAAAATTAATTTTGCAATGAAATATATCCTGGCTATTTCTTGACAAGTTTCCCTATTTTTCTGCTCATCTACTGACTTTTACTCTTCTTCTACTCTTCACAAGCTTTTCTGTATTTGTTTTAAAAACAGGCAAACATAAGCGATCCCTCACGAGTGCTGAAGCACTAATAGTAGTTTTGGTGTGACTGTGTTTTATATATTTGTATGTTCTCATTGATCATAAAGAGCATGCTCCTCCAGAAAGCCATATGCTGTATTGCCTCTTAAAGCCGCAGACGTGTGTGTTTTAATAAGATGTTGATCTGCTGAACACTGATGGTGTCTCCTGCTGTTCGCACAATTCAGCAGGTATTTTACACACACACCCCCTCTCAGCTGACTGGACGTCTTCTTAATTAATGCTGGATTAACATTAAACAGATGCACACTGCTCTTCATGTTTATCTCGAGGGCTTCTTAAGGATTCATTCTGGCCCGCTCCTCGCTCTGGGCTTCTGGCCATTATCTGCTCCTGTAAAGCGCATCAGTCCAGTGCGGGGCGGGGGGTTATTGTGCCAAGAGGTTTAACCCTGTCTAATCCCCTTCAAATGGCCCCACATTTATGTATTTTTTTGCATTCAGAACATGCAAATCAGTGAGCAGAGTCCTCACACACACTGTCCAGAGCTCAGCACACAACTCACAGGACACTTCAGAAAGCGTTCGGCTTTCCTTTTATCAGGAGTCATGATGACAGATAGTGCTTTTGCTTCAGGACTCTTACATTAGACATAAGTGGCGACCTCAGGGGCCTGTCTAATTTTAAACCCACAACCCGTACTTGTAATCTAGGTCATAATATATATTTTTTTCTTTGTGGTTTTTCACTGACTACGTTTACATGCAGCCAATAACCCGTTCAAAACCGGGATATTAGCCATAACCCGGTCATGTAAACACCGGCAAAAACCCGAATATGCTCATATCCCGGATTTTAGAAACCGGGATATTATACATGGGGTAACCTGAATTTTTGGTCATGTAAACGCGTATCGGCATATCCCCATAGTGATTTGTGTTCTGCGCATGTTTTATTCGCAAGGAATCTTGGTTTTTTGAGTAGAGAAACTTCTCGGCGCATACACAAATCCGCGTGCAGTATACCGGAAGTAAACATGGCGAGACGCAGCACAGCATACTTTTGGAGTGAGCTCAGTAACGTTACCAGCATCAAAGCGCAAACAAAGCTTTTGCTATCTGCCCCGAACTATTCATTATCCGCGGGCTGCTGTTGTTGTTTTCTTTGGATACAGGAAGAAGAATCGGAAATGACACGTATTGCGTCTTAAGGTTGTCCGTATGTTTCGACGCAAACCGCGCGTCGCCGTTTACATCGGGATATCGCAATTCCATGTATACAGGAGAAACTCTCTCTGCTCACGCATGTAAACGGGTTATTCCGAATGTTTCAGAAAGCCGAATAATGGCCTTAACCGGACCATAACCCGAAAATTGGCTGCATGTAATTAAACGTAGTCAATGTTAAGTGTTCAGCAAACACAAAATGGTACAATTTTGAAAGTTTCCTGCAAAAATGATAAAAAGATAATTACTTGAGACCCAGGAATACATAGTTGCCAGGATTTTTTTTAAATAATTTTGTACGCTGAAATAGGTGTTCTGGTTTCTCAGTTTGCTCATTTTCAAAATTTGTTTTCATTAACACAAATATCTATTCACCCAATCACATGGCAGCAACTCAATCCATTAGTCAAGATGATCTGCAAGATCAAGTTCAAGTGCAAGTTCAAACTGAGCATCAGAATAGGGAATACAGTTGATTAAAGGGTTAGTTCACCCAAAAATGAAAATTAAGTCATTAATTACTCACCCCCATGCTGTTCCAACCCCGTAAGACCTTCGTTCATCTTTGGAACACAAATAAAGATATTTTTGATTGAATCTGAGAGCTGGATCACTCCTTCATAGACTGCCTAAGGGACTGGCTCTTGACGGCCCATAAAGTCATTAAAGAAAAGATTTGAATATTCCATGTGCCTACAGCGGCTCAATTATAAGTTTATCAAGCGACGAGACTACTTTTTGTGTGAAAAAAACATAAATAACGACTTAATTCGACTATTCCATTACTTCCTTATGGGCACATGCGCGAGAACTGAGACGAGGACGTTCTCATTCGTCTACTTCTTGTTACCGGCTGCTCACTGCTTAGGAGTTTTACCGCCCCCTACCGTATAAATTGATGATCCATATATAAGGCGCTCTGGATTATAAGGAACACTGTCGTTTTTTGAGAAGATTAAAGGCTTTTAAGTGCACCTTATAGTGCGGAAAATACGCAAATTGAAAAGCGTATGTACAGCGCGCATCTTCCTCTGCTTGTAAACAGAAAGTTTTGCGCTTCCAGCTATATCAGCACATCATCTTATACGGTAGGGGGCGGTAAAACTCCTAAGCGGTGAGCAGCCGGTAACAAGAATTAGTCGAATGAGAACGTCCTCGTCTCAGTTCTCGCGCATGCGCCCATAAGGAAGTAATTGAATAGTGGAATTAAGTCGTTATTTATGTTTTTTTCGCACAAAAAGTAGTCTCGTCGCTTGATAAACTTATAATTGAGCCGCTGTAGGCACATGGAATATTTAAACCTTTTCTTTAATGACTTTCTGGGCCGTCAAGAGGCAGTCCCTTAGGCAGTCTATGGAAGAGTGATCCAGCTCTCAGATTCAATCAAAAATATCTTAATTTGTGTTCCGAAGATGAACGAAGGTCTTACGGGGTTGGTACAGCATGGGGGTGAGTAATTAATGACTTAATTTTCATTTTTGGGTGAACTAACCCTTTAACGTGACTTTAATGGGTTTCAGAAACTGCTGATCTACTGGGATTTTCACAAACAACCATCTCTAGGGTTTACAAAGAATGATCAGAAAAAGAGGAAAAATGCAGTGAGAGTCGGTTCTGTGGGAGAAAATGGCTTGTTGAGGTCAGAGGAGAATGACCAGACTGGTTCAGCTGATAGAAAGACAACAGTAACTCAAATAAGCACTTGATACAACCGAGGTCTGGAGAAGAGCATCTCTGAACACACAACACACCAAACCTTGAAGCTGAAGAGCATCTCTGAACACACAACACACCAAACCTTGAAGCTGAAGAGCATCTCTGAACACTCAACACACCAAACCTTGAAGCAGAAGAGCATCTCTGAACACTCAACACACCAAACCTTGAAGCAGAAGAGCATCTCTGAACACACAACACATCAAACCTTGAAGCTGAAGAGCATCTCTGAACACTCAACACATCAAACCTTGAAGCTGAAGAGCATCTCTGAACACACAACACATGGATCCACCAGGATAACACACACGTCACAAAGCTCAAATCATCTCTAACTGGTCTCTTGATCATGGCAGTGAGTCACTAAACTCACAGACTGATCTCATGAAGTAGCGTGTGTATGACACACCAATTCGTATTTCCATTTTTGGCGTGCTATCAAGACGCATAATTGCTTTTCAGCGTGTTTATGAGCGCCGTTGACTTAACGTTATATAAATATATGACTTACCTCAAGCCCGTCCCTAAACCTAACCGTCACTGGGGTTAATGGCATTTATGACTGTTCCCTTAACATCCTAGTCAGTCCCTCCAGGATTTCGCGATGTCGCGATCGCAACTATTAACGCAACTTCAACAAATCCACGTGAATTCAGTGCGCCTTGCAATTTTGAAAAATCACCGCAACTTTTCTGCAACTTTGACGAATCATCGCGCCGCGGTCTCCTGCAAAGCGTCGTCATACGTCAGCAAACTCACTTTTTTTGTTCAGAAGACGCAGCAGATGTGGACTGTCTTTTTTTTTTTTTTTTTTAATTTTCATTTCATTTATTTTCTATTCTCTCTTTTCATGGTAATGCAACACGAAATACCACAAAAACAATTTAACAAATCAAACCAACACAAAGTACATTCCATGACAAAGAAAAGAACAGGAGTAGGATGAAGAAAAAAATCTTATAAGCTCCTACCCCATTCCTATAAACAAGATTCACAAATTAGATCGTTTTAAATCGTTTGTTTTGCCTTTTATGGTTACTAATGGTTAGTTAGTTTGTTCGTGTGTTACAAAGTGTGTGACTTTGTCTCTTAAGTCAATTCGGGACTACAATAGAGTTCTGTGGGACATAATAGAGTCCCTTTGGGGTGGACTTTGAACTTTTCTCTCTTAGTAAACCTATAACATGCACAAAAATTAACACAATAAAGGAAAGGGGAAAAGCCAAAAAGCATAATATGGGCATTTTAAGTAAAAATCTATCTATCTTTGCCGGTTTAACCTATAAAAACATGCAGAAGAACATCGCAACTTTTTAAAAAAGCGGCCGCAACATCAGGCATTTTAGGCCGCAACAATCACAAAAAAGGCCCGCGAAATCCTGGAGGGACTGCCTAGGTAAAAAAAAAGATATGACTTACCTCAACCCCGTCCCTAAACCTAACCGTCACTGGGGTTAATGGCATTTATGACTGGACATTTGACGGAGTGTACAGACACGCGGAATGACGCGAACGTTAATGGCGTAGACATACACGCGGATAGCTCAAAATGCGTAGAGATAACACGCCACTTGACTCGAAAGTGGCGTGTATGTTTACGCAAAAGTCATGATGTCATGCTGAAACTCAAACGGCCTCCAGTCACCAGATCTCAGTCCAGTAGAGCAGATTTGGGATGTGGATGAACGGGAGATTCACATCATGGATCATGTGCAACTGTGTGAAGATATTGTGTCAATATGGACCAGAATCTCTGAGAGATGTTTCCAGCACCTTGTTGAATCTTTGAAGAAGAAGAGCATCTCTGAACACACAAAACCTTGTTGAACCTTTGCCATGAGTGAGTGTATGCAAAAGTAGGAACCAATTATTCTCGAAGTTTCTCTGAAGAAAATATTTACATTACATGATTTTGGTTGATATGTGATTCAGAACCACAGGTTATGTAAGAGTTAAAGAAAAGAGCCGTCCTTCTCACAGATGCTGCGGTCGTGTTTCATTCATTCTTTGTGTCCGAACCGTGAAGGGTTTGCTTTTCACTCCATTACAGATTTCATTCGCACTGCAGGACCAGTTTGTCCTTTCTTGCTGTAATAGAATTATGTTTCGCGACAAGATTCAGCTCAATCCCTTTTGAGGCTACATAGATTTATCACGGTGACCACATTGCTTCTAATATTAGTGTTTTTGTTTTCTTCTTGTAGTTATCTCATTGGCCAGATTGCTAATTCATTGGGTAATTAGTAGCCTACGCTAGTCTAGATATGAGAGATCTTTTAATCCTCAATTGTCCTGAACAATACTGTATGCAACCTCAATAGTCCAGGCCATTGATTTTGAACGCATGTTGTGAGGAAGCCGAGTGTGTGTGTTTAGCTCAGCTGACCTCAGTTGTTAGTTGTTGTGTGTGAGGAACTCAGTGTGTCTCTCTCAGTGCTGGTGTGTATGCCTGCTGAGATTTCTGTTCATTACGAGCCGTCTGTGTCCGCTCGTCTCACACCACTCGCCAAATCAAAGAGCTAGATCTGACATGAGGGGTTTCCTTTGGTGTTATCGTGAGCGTGTGATGGAAGAACCCGACATTCGTTCCCTGTGTGTGTGTGAGAGTCTTGTGTATTACTCTCAGAGGAGATTTATACAGTCAAGGCACTTAAAACCTAGATCTAGTAATGCGTTTTAAAGTTAACGTGCCAGCAGGCACCTTGATGTCAATTTGACGTCAAATATTAAACAAGATTTGATCAAAATGCTTCAAAGCATATTCAGATTATACATCAAGTTCTTCCGGTGGTTAAATGGTGAAAATATGAGGTTTGAACCCATAATGAAATTGATGATAGAAGTATATCAGTGTGCAGATGATGTCAAATAGACATCAAATTGACGTGAAACATAGTCATCAAAGAATTGGTCAAAAATGCAAATCAAATAAACGCCAAAACGTTAATTTAATGTCAAGTTTGATCGGTTTGATTTGCATTTATGACCAATTCTTTGACTATGGCTACGTTCACACTGCAGGGCTTAATGCTCAATTCCAATTTTTTGAAAAAATTCGATTTTTTTTTTTCGATTTCCAATTAAATGCGACCTTTTGTGATCTCCCGCATGCACAGAAGAGTAAACAACGGTCAACAACGTCACTTGTTGTTTGCGCAATAGTTCTTTTTTTTTTCCATATGTTGCGAGCTTTTGTTTTATTATTATTATTGCCACAGCCCATATACAAACACAGACAACAATTATTTTCTCGACGGGCAAAGTTTGCACATAAATGTACGATTTTTCCGATCCTCACCGTCACCGGCCTCGTCATAAAACCCGTTTAATTGATAGTACGCGTCCTTGGCGCTCCTTGCTTTGTCGCCGGCGGCCGCGATGCAACACTGGTGGCTAGTGTTGCCAGATTGGGTGTTTTTTCGCTACATTTTAAGGCATGTTTACATGTGTTTTAGCCAGGAGGGCGCTATAGAAATCTGGCACCCTACTGTACGAAGTTAAACTGACAGAGAGCGCACGTTCACAGACACCAGAATGAACGTGTTCACAGTAATGTTCATGAGGCAGTAATACAGTACGTTTAATGTGAACTGTCACGTTCGCCCAAAATATGAACGCGTTCATGCACTATCGTTCATTGAGCGCGTTTAGGCACAACACTGGGGAAGAGACACGTCTGCAGCGGCCCATAACAGTGCAGAAATGCGTTGGAGTTAGCGTGTATTGGCTAGCTACAGGTGCGTGCAATGACATGTGGGTTGGATATATGTGACCTGATCGTTCAGGTTGAAGTCGCATTTCAAAAGTTCGGATACATATCGGATTTGGACCACATACCCAAGTGGCCTGGGAAAAGATTGAATATTTGAAAAGATCGGATCTGTGTCGTTCAGACTGTCATGGCGGAATTTGGTCGTTTCAGCCTGCAGTGTGAGCGTAGCCTATGTTTGACGTTTATTTTGCCCGCTGGGTTATTTCTCATTGATAAAGCCCTTTCTTCTAGTTGTACCTCAGCTTCATGTGGAGTCATCGCATCAGTGAGGTGTTTGCTGACTGACATCTGGGGGAAAAAAGCTTTATTCCAGCGATTTAGCAAAAAAGAAGCAGGTATCATTATCATGTACATTCAAACATGGTTTTCCTTATGCCGTTTTAGGGGTTTAACACACTACCTGTCATTGATTTTTGAGCAGTTCAGCATGTCAACATCTGGCTCAGATTGGGCTGTCAATGGCGATTCATGCATGCTAAATGCTAAATGTTTGGTGTAGCATTAGCTTCAGGGCTAGGCGCAAACACTGTTTTTATATGTTTGAATCTGGCTGAAATCGTACCAGTTTTTATATTCCTTAGGACCAAACAAAAATCTATTTAGTATAATGTGAACTGATGAATTGTGCACATTAAGAGCAGGAAAATGCGTTCAAGTAAATGTGCTGTTTTTCCTGAAATGGGAAAGACACAAATGTAATGAAATTAACATTATAAATGAGGTGAGAAATGAAACAATTGGCTCATTTTTCCATTGTCACCTGCTCATTGCTGATATTAGTGTTTAAGGATGCTGATAGAGAAACCCAGACAGAAATCAGACGCTCCCATTCTTCATGCAGAAAATACTGCGCACTCAGCAGTCTGCACACACACACACACACATGCACACACACACATGCACACAGGCCCTTTGACTGTTAAACTGGCTTCCAGTGATTGATCAGCTCTATAGTGTTGCTGATTCCCATCATTAGCTGGCTTTATTACCCTGTCGGTCATCTCACCTACAACCCGCTTCACACACACATAAACACACAACCCTGCTTTACAAAACACTTCTGCTTTTATTCTCATCAGGAAACGATGTTATTCCATCCCACATCCCATTTACCCAGAAACGTTCAGTCATTCACCGACTGACAGTTTCATTACATGTTAAAGCTGAACTGGTTTGGTTTATTCCTCTCGGTTGAATATATTTCAGGGGTGTTCATGTTTTCTTATAATCTGCCTTTCGCATTGTGTAGCACCTTTTTATTTTTCTTAAAGTTCATATATATATATATTTTCCTCAGACCTTGTAAAGCTTCTCACACAGAACATTGTTCTTCTGCCCTGTGTTTAAGATGTGTGTGAGAGAAACAGAGAGAGAGAGAGAGACTGGGGGAAGGGGGATGATTGGATTCTCTCTGTCTCTGGAAGCTCGGGGTTCATCAGCAGGGAGGGTGTAATGCTCATTTATTTGTGTTTGGGCTGATTATAGATGCTGTTGTTGGATCAAGGGTTAAATGTCACCAACGAACATTTGTAGAAAACACACAAGACACTAAAATACTACAGTAAACATTCGTTTAACAACATAAGATGTAACATAAAACCCTGATGTATGATTAGAAAAAAGGAAGAAATCAATGAAAAAGCATTCTGGGAATGCACTATTAATAAGATGTCTTTTTTCAAAATGTACATTCACGTTTACAGCAAAATTGCATGAAATGTCCCATTTACTGTTAACCAATTAAATTTTTTTTTACTATAGCGTTTTTACAGACCTTTCCATTAAAATTATGATCATGAGTTAAGCAGTGTGTCCTGATAGATTTCAAAGTAATGAGCATAAAAATAAATTCAAAATAAGTCAATCTTAAACATGCATTTCTTCATTACTAAATTAATCTGAATAAAATATGGATTAGCAGCATTTCTTACAGTATATGGCTGTCTGAAATACTGGCCAGTTGTGGTATCGCCCAGTCATTGCCCAGTCATTGCCCAGTTCTTTCCCAGTCATTTCCCAGTCTTTGCCCAGTCTTTGCCCAGTCCTTGCCCAGTCTTTGCCCAGACATTGCCCAGTCTTTACCCAGTCTTTGCCCAGACATTGCCCAGTCTTTACCCAGTCTTTGCCCAGTCATTGCCCAGTCTTTGCCCAGTCCTTGCCCAGTCATTGCCCAGTCTTTGCTCTGTCATTGCCCAGTCTTTACCCAGTCTTTGCCCAGTCATTGCCCAGTCTTTGCCCAGTCCTTGCGCAGTCATTGCCCAGTCTTTGCTCTGTCATTGCCCAGTCTTTGCTCAGTCATTGCCCAGTCATTGCCCAGTCTTTGCCCAGTCATTGCCCAGATTGCCCAGTCATTGGGAGTCTTTGCCCATTCTTTGTCCAGTCTTTGCCCAGTCTTTGCCCAGTCATTGCCCAGATTGCCCAGTCATTGCGAGTCTTTGCCCATTCTTTGCCCATTCTTTGCCCATTCTTTGCCCAGTCTTTACCCATTCTTTGCCCATTCTTTGCCCAGTCATTCCTCAGTCTTTGCCCAGTCTTTGCCCAGTCTTGCTCTGTCATTGCCCAGTCTTTACCCAGTCATTGCCCAGTCTTTACCCATTCTTTAAACAGTCTTTGCCCAGATTGCCCAGTCATTGCCCAGTCTTTAAACAGTCTTTGCCCAGTCTTTGCCCAGATTGCCCAGTCATTGCCCAGATTGCCCAGTCATTGGGAGTCTTTGCCCATTCTTTGTCCAGTCTTTGCCCAGTCTTTGCCCAGTCATTGCCCAGATTGCCCAGTCATTGCGAGTCTTTGCCCATTCTTTGCCCAGTCTTTACCCATTCTTTGCCCATTCTTTGCCCAGTCATTCCTCAGTCTTTGCCCAGTCTTTGCCCAGTCTTGCTCTGTCATTGCCCAGTCTTTACCCAGTCATTGCCCAGTCTTTACCCAGTCATTGCCCAGTCTTTACCCATTCTTTAAACAGTCTTTGCCCAGATTGCCCAGTCATTGCCCAGTCTTTACCCAGTCTTTAAACAGTCTTTGCCCAGTCTTTGCCCAGATTGACCAGTCATTGTCCAGTCTTTGCCCAGTTATTGCCCAGTCTTTTCCCAGTCTTTGCCAAGTCTTTGCTCTGTCAGTTGTGGTATTCTGTCAAATATTGTTGTGTGCTTTTAATGTGGAATGTTAAAATAATGTCTGTTTGGTAATGAGGAATATCTGGTTGACAGTAATTCAGAGAAAATCAGTAAAATGACCCAGTCAGCCTCAGAATTGGACAGAAGGTCTTCACTGCCGTGATGTTGCTGGTGTTTTCATAATTTTTATAAATTGTTCCTTGAATTAAACACACATTCCAAAGATCTCATAATTAACCCACAGGCCATCTGAGCAGAATTCACACTCTATTGCTATTATGACATCCCATTAAAAACAAATAAAGGCCTATATATAATTCATAGAATAAGATGAAGTTTTGACTGCAGTTTCTTTATTTGATTTTCCTGTGAATTATTCAATTAAATAGTCACAATGCATAAATTTACATAGAATATGGGATTTCGTATTTTAGATTCATGGCACCTTTTCCATAGACATAAATTATTAAAAATGATATCAGCTGTATTTTACATATTCTGCGAAAGCGGTTTGGATGAGTTTACCCTAGAGGGCTTTTGCCCCTGGACGGGGGTCAACTTGCCCCAGTAGTGGAGCGAGATGCCCCTGTTTATGCGCACATCTTCCCTATATACCTCGATATTTCAAATAATGGAAATCTCTTAATAAACTCTTATAATACTTAAGACTGTACTGTTCTCCAAGTCTGTGTGTGTTGCTGAGTAATAGTGAAGTACTGTGATAACTTTTAGTAATGATATCTCTCTTATGACTTTTGCAGGTGGAGAATCGGCCCAAATATTACGGAAGAGAGTGAGTTTCATTACACGCATTACTGAACCAGTTTAGATTCTACTGTACATGAATCCACAGTTGATCAATATCCTATTTAAAGGTACAGTAAGAGATTTCTGAGAAACGCTGTCGACAGTGGATCAGAACGAGAAGCACAACACTCTAGTAGCCTATCAGCACTGGGGGGCGTGTCCGCGTGCGATGGTGGAGGAGAGAGAGTGCCAATCAGCAGTAGGGGGCATGTCCACTCATGATGGGGTAGGAGAGATTCCGCCAATTAGCAGTAGGGGGCGTGCCCATCCGTGTTGGGAGGAATGAGAGAGCCAATCAGCAGTAAGGGGTGTGTCCACTCATGATGGGGAGGAGAGATTGAGCCAATTAGCAGTAGGGGGCTTGTCCACTCGTGATGGGAGAGGAGTCAGCCAATCAGCAGCAAGGGCGTGTCCACTCATGATGGGGGAGAGAGTGAGCCAATCAGCAATAATGGGTGTGTCCACTCGTGGAGGGGGAGAAGATAGAGATCAAGAGGGAGAATTGAAGAAAGATTGTTGAAAGAGAGATGGCTGAGAGAGTTCAATAGAAATTGATTTGAAGATACATTTTTGTAACGTTTACTGTCACTTGTTATCAACTTAATTCATCCTTGCTAAATAAAATATTAATTCATAAAACTTTTGAACAGTAGTGTATTTTTCCTATTTAAAAGCAAATTTGGTTTGAGCTCTAATGTGCTATTTTATTAATCTTCCCTGTTTGGTTTGCTGTGAAGGTATCATGGGATGATCTCCAGAGAGGAAGCTGACCAACTACTCAGTGTGGCTGAAGGAAGTTATCTGATCCGAGAGAGCCAGAGACAGCCAGGAACATACACTTTAGCTCTGCGGTACGCCAACCTTCAACTTTGACCTTTGACCCAACCATCTCGAACCTAGATCTTCTCTCTTTCTCCAGTCTAGCTCACGTGTCTTTGCCCATGTGCGTTTGTCTTATTTTAGCTCTGGCTGATGTGTGATCAGTGTAGTTAAATCATCAGTCTTAATGTGTATTAGCTATTCACAGAACAAATTCACCTAGTTCACCCTAAAATTACAATTCTGTCATCATTTACTCGCCCTCATGTCGTTCCAAACCCGTAAGACCTTCGTTCATCTTCAGAACACAAATCAAGATATTTTTGATGATATCCGAGAGCTGTCTGTCCTTCCATAGAGATCCAATTCAACTTCCACTTTCAAGCCCCAGAATAATAGTAAAGACATCATTAAAGTAATCTGTTGAGACTCCAGTGGTTCAACCTTTTTTTTTTATAAAGCGACACTAGTGCTTTGTTTACACAAAAATGTACCCACCGATTTACCTGCTGTTCTTTCGAACTTTCTATCCATCAAAGAAACCTGAAAAAAGTATCACAGTTTCCACAGAAATATGAAGCAGCACAACTGTTTTCAACATTGATAAGATTCATCATCATATTAGAGTGATTTCTGAAGGATCATGTGACACTGGAGTAATGATGGTGAAAATTCAGCTTTGATCACAGGAATAAATGACATTTTTCTGTATATTCTCATAGAAAAGTTATTTTATATTCTAATAATACGTATTTCACAATATTACAGTTAGTATTTATAATCAAATAAATGCAGTCTTGGTGAGCAGAAGAGACTTCTTTCAAAAACATTACAAAATCACATTTTTGATTGGTATAGGTTAGGGTTTCAACAATAAAATCAATTATTATCGATAATGAAAATTATTGACAACTCATTTTATTATCAATGAGTCATGTCTGGGCGCTGTGCTTGGAAACCATCAGCCAGTCACGTCGCTTTACAGTAGTGAATAACCCATTTCTAAGGACATATTTTTTTGTAATGTTTAGATTTTTGATCTGATTTAATTGATTAATCAAAAAAAAAAAAATCAACAGATTAATTGATTATCAAAATAATCGTTAGTTGCAGGCCTAGTATAGGTTATGTAAATGTAAGTGAGGAGTTAGAGGTCTTTTGTTGTTGTGAGTGTGTAATTGTCAGTGGTGGAATGTAACGAAGTACAAATACTTCGTTACTTTACTTAAGTACATTTTTCACGTATCTTTACTTTACTTAAGTAATAAATAGTGCTTACTTTTTACTTTTACTTCGTTACATTTTGCAGCAATTATTATACTTTCTACTCCACTACATTTCTACAACTTCTGTTACATTTTCGTTACATTTTCTGATCAGTTTTTTCCCTGCCAAAACGTAATCTGACCGTCCGTTCGTTGCACGTTTGTCTCACCAGTGACGTTTGTTTGGTTGCCATAGATACATCAACCCGGTCACACTAAATGCGTCTCACACGCAGTGTGTTTATCGTGCAACTCATACGCGAAAATTTGTTTTTACATGCATAGGAAACACACCGTGTGTAATATATGTTTGGTTTGGTTAAGATTATGGCAAGCCAAGAGGTTCAGAATTACACCATAAATTCATCTCGTTTACTGCCAAACATAGTTATTAACATATAGTAAGGATAAGCATGATGTGTATATTGCCTAATTGCAAGCTTGTTTCAGAAATGGTGACATTTTTTCCATCATTATTAAACATCATTATAGGAGTAGGCTATTAGGTTGAATGAGTTAGAATTAAATGTTTTATTAATCATTAGAAAATAGACATTAAGATAATAAATTGTTATGCAAGTACTTTTACTTTTAATACTTAAAGTACATTTAAAATAAAGTACTTTTTACTTTTTACTTAAGTATGGTGGTCATTGTGTTACTTCTACTTTTACTAAAGTAAATATTTATCTGGGTATTTGTACTTTTACTTAAGTACTGAGATTCAGTACTTCCTCCACCACTGGTAATTGTGTGTTTGTGTACAGGTTTGACGATACTTGTGAGGGCCAAATGTCCTCACTTATATAGTGAAATATCATACTATTACAAGTCTTTATTGGTTAAAAAAACGTATAAATCGTCCAAAACATTTTTTTTTTTTAAACTAGTGTTTTGCAGATGTTTCTGTAATGGATAGGTCTAGGGGTTAAGTCGTTAACCTGATATTGAATCAGTGGAAGTCTTTGCAATGTCCTCCTCAAATATAGTAAAAAAAAGTGTGTGTGTGCATGCGTGCGTGCCGCGCTAGACACAAAAAGTCTAGAGATAATCCCTTTAATCTGCTCACTTGAGCAGACGGACACACACTGCTACACGCTGCATGCGGGTGCTTTCCAGTCCAAACACACACACACTCTCTCTCTCTCTCTCGCTCTTCCTCAGGCATGTGATTCCTCAGAGAAAGCATCTGTTGTGTCCTGTGCGCAAAAGCTTTAACATCAAAGAGCTCTGTTGCCATCAGGCTTTAATGACATGAGCCTTTGTGCATATGCTTGTGTGTGTGTGGTGCGTCTGTTTCCATGCGTGAGTCAAGAAGCCATACAAACCTCTAACTGTGTGTGTTTCTGATATGAACCTTGTTGTGAGTATCTGTAAGTGTTTCCAGATCCGGCTGTGTGCATCTGATTTTGGGCGTGTGTGTGTGTGTCTCTCTGTGGGAACTCAAACAGGAAGCTCATGCATTATAAAACCTCAGCTGTCCTGTCATTTCCAGTGGCTCATATCTCTGATCATGTTACAATCCATAGACTGTCAACCTGCAGTTTTCAAGTATTTCAACTAATAGGAAATTAGAAATATTATAAATTTGGATGAAAATGTTGATTTTGTTGTCTGATTAGCATACAGCATCTGAGATGTGTGTTTATTCTAGTCTCTTAAACTGGGCTGTTTTGGTTTTGAAGTGGATTATTCTCATGCGGTTGACATTGAAAATGATGCATGTGTTTCGGTAAAAGTCGTCAGTTAATTCCTTGATTGTCATTTTATGTGAGCCTAGTTGAGATGCTGAAAACGCTTATCATGAGCTGAATGCGTTTGAATGAGCACAGTAGCCGGCTAGCTGCGTTTCCTTTACATATTTGCGCAAATCGTTTGCGATATTTTCTAAATGTCGATTAAAAACTATTGCGAAATGACGTCATTTCCGTTACCCGATGTTATGAGACTAAAACGTCAATTTTTCCTCTCGTGATAAGTCTATCCAAAAATCACCTCGAAATGCGATAAAACTTTGCAGTTTTGCTAAATATTAGGGCTGTCAAACGATTAATCGCGATTAATCGCATCCAAAATAAAAGTTTGTGTTTACATAATATATGTGGGTGCACTGTGTATATTTATTTTGTTTATAAATAAATACACACACATGCATGTATATATTTAAGAATTTTTTTTTTATTTATATATAAAATATTATGTAAATTATATATAAATCTATATTCAGTATATAGATGAAATTATTTCTTAAATATATACAATCATGTGTGTGTATTTATATATGAAGATTTCAGATGCAAAAGCCTCTAAATGCCATTTGAAATTTTCTTCTTTAATGATGATTTTTATCAAACTTGTATATTTAAGTTCAGTAATTTCACTTAAATAACAATTAATAGGTAAATATCTTTGCCATTTAAGTGAAATTACTGAACTTAAATATACAAGTTTGATAAAAATCATCATTAAAGAAGAAAATTTCAAATGGCAACTCTTCATATTTAAAATAATTATACACAGTGCACCCACATATATTATTTAAACACAAACTTTTATTTTGGATGCGATTAATCGCGATTAATCGTTTGACAGCCCTACTAAATATTTTTCGAATTGCCTGAAAAACTAGGTTTGTTGTTTGTTTTAAAGTCTATAGATACGTTTTAGGTTAAAATACAACAAAATACAACACTTAAATTAGACATTTAAGTGTGTGTGTGTGTGTGTGTGTGTGTGTGTGTGTGTGTGTGTGTGTATATATAGAGTATCCGGTCTTTGTATTGATCAACATATGAGCTTTTCACCCTCATAACTACAACAAGTACAGGAAGCTGATTCAACCATAGATGTTCAGTGTGTGTGTGTGTGTGTGTGTGTGTGTGTGTGTGTGTGTCCATGTTCATTCATCATTCCTCTCTGGATCTTCTCACAGCTGTGTGTTACAGCGCTCGGGTCCAACACACACTCATTTCCTCATTCTCTCTTTCAGCTTTGGGAATCAGACCCGAAACTTCCGTCTCTTTTACGATGGGAAGCATTTTGTGGGGGAGAAACGCTTCGAGTCGATCCACGACCTGGTGACGGACGGTCTGATCACGCTGTACATCGAGACCAAAGCAGCCGAGTACATATCTAAGATGACCATCAACCCCATCTACGAGCACGTGGGCTACACCACCCTGAACCGCGAGCCGGCGCTGAAGAAAGCGCTGCCCGTCTGCAGAGACATTCCCGACGGGAAAGACGCACCCGGAGACGAGCTGGAGGAGAGGGTGAGCTTGCAATTACCCAGCATGCCTCTGTGTGTGTGTTTGTCTGTTCTTCTATAGACTACAGTCAACTGTGATGAGTTTTCATGAGTTTTCCCCTCAGATGACCACAAGTGCCAACCATATGTGCTGTTAGGGAATTCTGGGGGAATTATGATCCCTCAGTGACACCTTGGTCTTGTGCACCTCGCTGCCTTCGAACGTAACTCTTAGTTTGCTTGTATTTTGTAAGACAAATTTACAAAATATGATTAATCGCATCCAAAATAAAAATAAAAGCATCCAAAATGTATTTAAATACACAAACATGCATGTATATATTTCATAATGTGTTATTTATATATAAAATATTTATATGTAATAAAAATGATACAGTAAATTTTTTTTTTAAATATACATGCATGTGTGTGTGTATTTATATATACAAAATAATCATACACAGCACACACACATATACATTATGTAAATACAAACTTTTATTTTGGAAATGCGATTATGCCCATATATCACATTATATATTCCATATAAAAGTCCAGATCAGTGAGAAAAGCATATCCGGTAGGAAAATGTTGTGGTTTGTGGTTGTGCTCTGCTCTTTTTGACTTGATTTGGGGCTTTTTTTTTTTTAACTAAACTTGAGCTATATTTTATTATGCTGAAGGACAGCATCAATATTTCCTATTAGTCCAACTATAGTCAAGATAATCTCCCTGTTTTATATAACAGTCATCTACATTACAAATGATTAATCAATAGTAGTTAAATACACTAAATATTATATTTTAGATGTTATATGCTTAAGGCCTATTTAAAGTATGAGGGCAGGACAATTTATTAATAAATATTATTTAGCAAGGATGCATTAAATTGATCATTTGAAAGTGATAGTATGCACATTTATAATTTTACAAAAGGTATTTTCAGAAAAATGCTGGGGTTTTTCTTTTCTTTAAAGAATCCCATAAAAAGGATCAAGGATCAAAGTTTCCTCAAACACAGTAATAAATTACATTTTTAAAATAGATTAAAATAAAAAGGTTATTTTAAATTGTAATACTATTTCACAATATCACTGTTTTTACATATTTTTTCATCAAATAAATGCAGCCTTTTTTTATAGAGACTTCTATATTATAAAATACAAATTTATCAACTGTGATTATTTATTAACTTTTTCCCCGACGGCGGTTTGAAAAAGTTTTCCAGTATTTTTGATAAGTTTCACAATCTCGAAACATTTCGACTTTAATCTCGAAACATTTCGACTTTAATCTCGAAATGCTAGATTTTTTTTTTTTTTTTTACAGATTTTTTCTTTTTTACAGATTTTTTTTTTTTTTTTACTGATTTTTTTTTTTTTTTAGGTTGCGGTTCAGGGCTTCCGTAAAAATTAGCCATCTGCATTAATTTTGCTATAAAATAAATAAAGATGAGGTTAATAGCATCACTTTTTTGTTGCTTGTCTGAATCTACGATCCTGAAATATTTCATTTTTAGGGAAATAAAAGGAAACAAGCCTGTGATTCTGTATGCGATGATGTTAATATGTAGACCTTTTTACCTTGTGTTACTTTTGATATTTGGTGTAGTTGATGTCATCAACAACATGAAGAGTGTTTGCTGTACTCGGATGAACTGTTGTCATGGCGACAGTGTCCATATAAAAGACAGAATGGCCAAAAGCAAAGTTATATCATAAAAATAAATCTGTACTTAAAGGAGAATTTGCGCTACCAGTTGGAGAACAATCACGAATCTTTCCGAAATATATGTGTGTGTGTGTGAATTGTCCTGCTGTACAGATGTGATTGATGTTGAGTTAATGAGCAGCTGACAGATGCACACAGTCAATGTATCTCCACATTAATTCATGCATGTAATCAGATAATCAGTGCTGATTTAAACGTGCAGTAATTACTCCTCGCCGAGGCTCAATCTGTTCACAAACAATGGCTGGAAAAGTCATTTTCAAGGGTATAAATATTATGATGAAATATGATTGTTTTCTGCGCAGTGTGTTTCGTGGCTCTGTCTGCTCAGTGTAAGCATATCCAGAGCCGGAAGGAGACACACACATCTGCAGCAGATCTAATATCGGGGCTGTGTTGCAGTGACACACACTGAGATCCTGTTCAGCAGCAACACAGTGACTTTGGTAATAATACGTCAGCTCAGTTCATCTGTTTGGATCTTTACTGAATCCTATTTTTACCCTCAAGTGTTGTCGGAGTAATCATAAGCTGAAACCGTTATCAGAGAATCAGCTGATGTCCTGCTTCCTCATGGGGCCTGTGGCGGTTCAGGCAGGAGAGATGCTGTGTCTGGGTTGCTTTAGGACTTTAAGAGTGTGTATCATGGACACTTGTGTTAGATGGGGTTATTCTGTTGGATGCACTTTCATACTAAGCAATTTTTCTATCCATTGTTGTCTTTGGAAGTCTCGTCTGCTATCAGTTTTAGGCTGAATTGTAACTGCTGTGTTTGAAGCAGTCATTGCATACATGTTTTTTTTGTTTGTTTTTACACCAATGTACAGTGCATGTGACAAAATGTAATCATCGGCGTAGTGCACACAAACACAAGCTGACAGGTTTTTCTAACTGCACTCACTCTGTCCGCTCAGCTCGTATATGTGCATTGAACTTTTTTTGCAGTAGTTACTTTGTCCACGAGGTGGCAACACTTGCCCGAGTCGTTATTCAACAAATGAAAGAGATGAGGCAGAACAACAACAAACCACCAAGGGGGTAATCCCATAGATATGTATATAAAGGCTAGATGTGTTACGGCGGAGTTTCTATCGTCATCATCGGCGGCCATCTTGTCACAGACAAGCTAAGATGAGTGGTCAGCACGAACACAAATACTCTTATCTCGTTGAAATCTTGACGGATTTACAAACGGTTTGGTTTCTTACAAGCGTTATTAACGTGGCTATAATTATCTGGGTGATTATTTATTTATACACTTTTTATTCATAAGTATGCAGTGACGTTCTACATCTCTGACGTTTATAACAAACCAAACCGTTTGAAAATCGGTAGAAAATTGAGCAAGTTATGGTCATTTAAATAGTACATGTACCATTAACACAATGTTACGAGTGAGCGAGCTGCCTGTGACAAGATGGCCGCCAGGTGCAGACGTCGACCTCCATTGGCCAGCAGCGTGGACGAGATATCTAGCCTTTATATAGATATCTATGGGTAATCCATCGACCGCAAGTTGAAGCCGGTCGGGTGCCGCCATCTTGTAGCAGAACTTCACTTGCGTTAGCATTCCCATTGACTCCCATTCATTTTGGCGTCACTTTGACGGTGAATAAATCTTTACATCTGAGGCGTTTGAAGACCCCATTTGTCCGTTATTTATTTCTAAAGAAACACAAAAATGTATAAAATGCTCCATTACCTTGTAGCTTATGTTATGGCCCCGTAGAAGCAGTTTTTTTTTTGTAAAAGTAGGCTAAAGGCCATTGCACACTGAGTCCGAAAATTTTCGTATGTTTTTTCGTGTTCGTCCGCCTAAAAATTCGTCACGCACAGAAACCTTGCCCCCTGAGTCCGATGTGTATTTATTAAACCTTTGCGGGGGAAAAAAACGCACAAAAATACAAAATGGATTCCTCAAGTAGTGAGGATGATTGTGTTGTCCTCTCTATTATTGAAAAGAGAAGAAAGAGAATATATTGGGTCCATCCAATCCTGAAATTGCGCCGAGAGGAAGCACCTCCTTATCGAGGAGTCGCGAAATGCGAATTTATCCTGAGCGATTAAAAATTTACCTCAGAATGTCAGTGGAAAAGTTTAATGCTTTGCTAGCGATTCTGGAGCCACATATTAAAAACAAGACCACCAATTTCCGTGAAACAATCGATCCTGAACAGAGATGTCTAAGGTATGGACACACACACACACACGCGCGGCCCGGCGGAAGCGCTGGGCAGACAGAACAGCTGTATAGGCAACATAAATAATACATTAGTTATCGAATTGGCTGCTCAATCACATCTTAATCGA